>NW_026536207.1:0-92899 GCF_028551555.1 Melozone crissalis
AAATCCCAATTTTTCCTTTTTTTTCCACCTTTTTTTCCTTTTTATTCCTTTTTATTTTCCCCTTTTTTTCCCTTTTTATTCCTTTTTATTTTCCCCTTTTTTTCCCTTTTTATTCCTTTTAAGTTTTCCTATTTTTCCATTTTTATTCCTTTTTATTTTTCCTTTTTTTTTTCCCTTTTTATTCCTTTTTATTTTCCCTTTTTTTCCCCTTTTTATTCCTTTTAAGTTTTCCTATTTTTCCATTTTTATTCCTTTTTATTTTTCCCATTTTCCCCTTTTTATTCCTTTTTTATTTTTCCCTTTTTCCCCCCCTTTTATTCATTTTTATTTTTCCCTTTCCCCTCCTTTTTATTCCTTTTTATTTTCCCCTTTCTTTCCCTTTTTTATTTTTCCCTTTCCCCGCCTTTTTTTCCTTTTTATTTTTTCCACCATTTTTTTATCCTCCCCCCCCCCCCCCCCACCCCCCCCCCCCCCCACCTTATTCACTTTTTATTTTCCTTTTTTTTTCCCTTTTATTCCCTTTTTTTTCCCATTTTTTTACCTCCGGCGCCTTTTTTTTGCCCAAACTTGGCCAAACTCGTCCCATTGTGGGGGCGCGGGAGAGGAGTCAAAGGAGAGGAATTTCCTCAGGAACCCAAAATCGCCGTTTTTCCACCCAAAATAGGGGAATTATTCATCCCGGGGGTGGGGGACGCGTCTGGTCACGTTCGGCCACGCGGTGTTGTGACAAAGGGGGGGACACACATGGGGACATCCCCCCCAAAAAAACCCCAAAAACCCCAAAAAAACCCCCAAAAAATTCTCCCCAAAATCGCCAACCCCCCCCCCCCCCACCTCTCAGAAACTGCCCAAAATCGCCCCTGGAAAAACCAAAACAAATCCCCAGAAACTGCCCCAAAATCTCCCCCTAAAAACCAAAAAAAATCCCAGAACTTCCCAAAAATCTCCCCCTAGAAACCCTAAAAAAAATCCCAGAACCTGCCCCAAAATGTCCCCCCAAAAAAACCCAGAAGCCCCAAAAAAATCAGACTCCCCCCCCACCACCAAAAAAAAACCCCAAAATTTCCCCCAAAAATCCAGAACTCACCCAAAGACCCCAAATCCCCCCTGGGACTCCCAAAAAATCCCACCCAGGACCCCAAAATCCTCCCTGAGACCCCCAAATTCCCCCTTGGGACCCCCCAAGACCCCAAAATCCCCCATGGGATCCCCCCAAATCCCACCCAGGGACCCCAAAATTCCCCCTGAAGACCCCAAAATCCCCCCCTGGGACCCCCAAACCCCACCCAGAACCCCAAAATCCTCCCTGAGACCCCCAAATTCCCCCTTGGGACCCCCCAAATCCCACCCAGAACCCCAAAATCCCCCCTAGGACTCCTCAATTCATTCTGGGACTCCCCAGACCTCACCCAGGACCCCAAAATTCCCCCCAAATCCCACCCAGGACTCCCCAAATCCCACCCAGGACTCCCCAAACCCCCACCGGGGACCCCAAAAATCCCCCCAAACCCCACCAAAGACCCCCCCAAACTCCCTCTGGGACTCCAAAATCCCCCTCGAGATCCCCCTAAATCCCACCCAGGACCCCAAAAATCCCTTCTGGGACCCCCCAAATCACCACCCAGGACCCCAAAATCCCCCCCTAGGACTCCCCAAATCCATTCTGGGACCCCCCAGAACCCCACCCAGAACCCCAAATCCTTTCTGGGACCCCCCTAAATCCCTCCCAGGACCCCAAAAATCCCTTCTGGGACCCCCCCAAATCCCCTCAGCGACCCCCCAAACCCCACCCAGGACTCCCAAATCCCCCCCAAACCCCACCCAGGACCCCCCCCCCCCCACCGGGGCTGACTCATTTTTGGGGTGACTCATTCGGGTCTCGGCTCCTTCCTGCGGGGTCCCCGGGGATGTGGGGGGGGCGTCACGTCCAGCTCATCCCAAATTCCCGGTGATTCACCCCAAAAACGGCCACCGGGGCCCCCGATCCATCCTGAAAAACCTCGCTGTGACCCCAAAGCTGGAGGGATTCACCCCAAAAACGGCCACGGGGCCCCGGGAGTGCCACCAGCCCCTCAAGGGTCATCCTGACCCCGTGTCCCATGTCCCCATCCTGTGTCCCCTGTCCCCTGTCCCACCTCGCCATCCCACGTCTCCATCCCGTGTCCCTTGTCCTTCACCCCATGTCCCCATGCCACGTCCCCTGTCCCCTGTCCCCTGACCCACACCCTGACCCCGTGCCCCACATCCCGTCCCATGTCCTTGGCCCTTGTCCTGTGTCCCCATCCCGTGACCCGTGTCCCATGTCCCCGTCCCGTGTCCCCATGCCAAGTCTTGTGTCCCACACACTGACCCCTGTGTCCCACCCTGTCCTTGTCCCCTGTCCCTTGTCCCCCACACTGACCCCTGTGTCCCACCCTGTCCTTGTCCCTTGTCCCTTGTCCCACACACTGACCCCGTGTCCCACCCTGTCCTTGTCCCCTGTCCCTTGTCCCCCACACTGACCCCTGTGTCCCACCCTGTCCTTGTCCCCTGTCCCTTGTCCCCCACACTGACCCCTGTGTCCCACCCTGTCCTTGTCCCCTGTCCCTTGTCCCACACACTGACCCCATGTCCCACACACTGACCCCGTGTCCCACACACTGACCCCTGTGTCCCACCCTGTCCTTGTCCCTTGTCCCACACACTGACCCCGTGTCCCACCCTGTCCTTGTCCCTTGTCCCTTGTCCCACACACTGACCCCGTGTCCCACCCTGTCCTTGTCCCCTGTCCCTTGTCCCCCACACTGACCCCTGTGTCCCACCCTGTCCTTGTCCCCTGTCCCTTGTCCCCCACACTGACCCCTGTGTCCCACCCTGTCCTTGTCCCCTGTCCCTTGTCCCCCACACTGACCCCTGTGTCCCACCCTGTCCTTGTCCCCTGTCCCTTGTCCCACACACTGACCCCATGTCCCACACACTGACCCCGTGTCCCACACACTGACCCCTGTGTCCCACCCTGTCCTTGTCCCTTGTCCCACACACTGACCCCGTGTCCCACCCTGTCCTTGTCCCCTGTCCCTTGTCCCACACACTGACCCCGTGTCCCACACACTGACCCCTGTGTCCCACACACTGACCCCTGTGTCCCACCCTGTCCTTGTCCCTTGTCCCACACACTGACCCCGTGTCCCACACATTGACCCCGTGTCCCACCCTGTCCTTGTCCCTTGTCCCTTGTCCCACACACTGACCCCGTGTCCCACCCTGTCCTTGTCCCTTGTCCCACACACTGACCCCGTGTCCCACACATTGACCCCGTGTCCCACCCTGTCCTTGTCCCTTGTCCCACACACTGACCCCGTGTCCCACCCTGTCCTTGTCCCCTGTCCCTTGTCCCACACACTGACCCCGTGTCCCACACACTGACCCCTGTGTCCCACCCTGTCCTTGTCCCTTGTCCCTTGTCCCACACACTGACCCCGTGTCCCACCCTGTCCTTGTCCCTTGTCCCACACACTGACCCCATGTCCCACACACTGACCCCGTGTCCCACCCTGTCCTTGTCCCTTGTCCCACACACTGACCCCGTGTCCCACCCTGTCCTTGTCCCTTGTCCCACACACTGACCCCCGTGTCCCACACACTGACCCCTGTGTCCCACCCTGTCCTTGTCCCCTGTCCCTTGTCCCACACACTGACCCCTGTGTCCCACCCTGTCCTTGTCCCTTGTCCCACACACTGACCCCGTGTCCCACACACTGACCCCTGTGTCCCACCCTGTCCTTGTCCCTTGTCCCACACACTGACCCCGTGTCCCACCCTGTCCTTGTCCCTTGTCCCTTGTCCCACACACTGACCCCGTGTCCCACACACTGACCCCTGTGTCCCACCCTGTCCTTGTCCCCTGTCCCATGTCCCCCTCTCATCACCCATGTCCCCATCCTGTGTGCTTTGTCCCTTGTCCCCCATCCCATGTCCCATGTCTCACATCCTGACCCCGTGCCCCACATCCCCATCCTGTGTCCCTTGTCCCGTGTCTCTTGTCCCATGTCCCCATCCCGTGTCCCCTGTCCCTTGTCCCCTGTCCCACACCCCCACCCCGTCTCTCACATCCCCAATGCCATGTCCCTTGTCCCCTGCCCCTTGTCCCTTGTCCCATCTCCCCATCCTGTGTCCTGTGTCCCCTGTCCCACACACTGACCCCGTGCCCCACGTCCCCATCCCGTGTTCTCTCCGTGACCCATGTTCCCATCCTGTGTCCCACCATGTCCTTGTCCCATGTCCCCATCCCGTGTCCTGTGTCCCCTGTCCCACCCACTGACCCCATGCCCCACATCTCCATCCCATGTCCCACGTCCTCATCCCGTGTCCCACCATGTCCTGGTCCCTTGTCCCCTGTCCCACCTCCCCATGCCCATCCCATGTCCCCTGTCCCCATCCCGTGTCCCACCATGTCCTGGCCCCTTGTCCCACCTCCCCATGTCCCCTGTCCCCTGTCCCCCATCCTGACCCCGTGCCCCACATCTCCATCCCATGTCCCCTGTCCCCTATCCCGTGTCCCACCACGTCCTGGCCCCTTTATCGGAATATGAATCCCAATATCACCAGTTAGATGGTGCCTGGGCCGGTCTGACCCTCGCTGCTGGGCCAAAGGCGGCACCTGCGGTGTGAATCACCCCAGACACACCTTTGGCTGCTGGAGGTTGCAGCTGGGCACTGAAACCAGTCCAGGCTTGGTAGGAACTCCGTTTACCTCAGGAGGGAAGGCTTCAGGTGATGGTGAGGAGGAAAAGGAGATGGATTCTGCCGGAGGGCTTGATATCCAGAGCTTCATTCCGTGGTCACAGAGGTCTGAACGTCAGGTAACAGCTCCAACAGAACCCCGAGCACGTGGTCTCATTGCCTTTGTCAGCTCCCGGGGGAGGGGAGGGGCAGGTGAGCCCCAACCAGGTGGGAGGGGCGGGGTCTCAGGGGAGGGGAGGGACAAGTGAGCACCAACCAGGTGGGAGGGGCGGGGTCTCAGGGGAGGGGAGGGGCAGTGGAGCACCAACCAGGTGGGAGGGGCGGGGTCTCAGGGGAGGGGAGGGGCAGTGGAGCACCAACCAGGTGGGAGGGGCGGGGTCTCAGGGGAGGGGAGGGGCAGTGGAGCACCAACCAGGTGGGAGGGGCGGGGTCTCAGGGGAGGGGAGGGACAGGTGAGCACCAACCAGGTGGGAGGGGCGGGGTCTCAGGGGAGGGGAGGGACAGGTGAGCACCAACCAGGTGGGAGGGGCGGGGTCTCAGGGGAGGGGAGGGGCAGTGGAGCACCAACCAGGTGGGAGGGGCGGGGTCTCAGGGGAGGGGAGGGACAAGTGAGCACCAACCAGGTGGGAGGGGCGGGGTCTCAGGGGAGGGGAGGGGCAGTGGAGCACCAACCAGGTGGGAGGGGCGGGGTCTCAGGGGAGGGGAGGGACAAGTGAGCACCAACCAGGTGGGAGGGGCGGGGTCTCAGGGGAGGGGAGGGGCAGTGGAGAACCAACCAGGTGGGAGGGGCGGGGTCTCAGGGGAGGGGAGGGACAAGTGAGCACCAACCAGGTGGGAGGGGCGGGGTCTCAGGGGAGGGGAGGGGCAGTGGAGCACCAACCAGGTGGGAGGGGCGGGGTCTCAGGGGAGGGGGAGGGGAGGGACAGGTGAGCACCAACCAGGTGGGAGGGGCGGGGTCTCAGGGAACGATGACACCCAGACAGGCCAATGACCCCCGGGCCTGAGGGGCATCCTTTGAACCTGACCAACCACACGACGCCTCGCTGGAGTGTTCAGCCTGATTGACAGGACTCACTCAGCAAGGGGCGAGGGGGAAGGGAGAGAGGTACAGGCACACCTGGGAAGGGACCCGGGAGTCTAAAACAGGGCACTACAACACACCGCAACACCCCTTGTCCCACCTCCCCATCTCCTGTCCCCTGTCCCCATCCTGTGCCCTGTGTCCCCTGTCCCACACACTGACCCCCTGCCCCACATCTCCATCCCGTGTCCCACCACGTCCTTGTCCCTTGTCCCCTGTCCCGTGTCCCATCCCCTGTCCCATGTCCCCATCCCATGCCCCGCATTCCCATCCCGTGTCCCATGTCCCCACCCTATGTCCCCATCCCATGCCCCACCATGTCCTTGTCCCGTGTCCCACCTCCCCATCTCGTGTCCCATCTCCCCATCCTGCCTTCCATGCCCCCATCCCTTTTCCCCTGTCCCACCTCCCCATGTCCTCTGTCCCCTGTCCCCATCCTGTGTTCCTTGTCTCCTGTCCCACACACTGACCCCGTGCCCCACATCCCCATCCTGTGTCCCACCACGTCCTTGTCCCTTGTCCCCTATCCTGTGTCCCATCCCCTGTCCCATGTCCTCATCCCATGTCCCCTGTCCCCATTCCGTGTCCTGTGTCCCCTGTTCCCCATCCTGACCCCGTGCCCCACATCTCCATCCCATGTCCCACCATGTCCTTGTCCCTTGTCCCCCATCCCATGTCTCCATCCCATGTCCCCTCTCCCCCATCCTGACCCTGTGTCCCCTGTCCCCTGTCCCCTCTCCCAGCCCCCCACCCCGCACGTCCCCACGGGATCAGAGCATGACCTTGGCCACACCTGCACCTTCCCCACCTCGGCCACACCTGCACCTTCCCGACAATGGTGGCACCACGAGGAACCTCCTGAACCTGCGGGGAGTGCCACCGTCCCCTCAAGGCCACCTGACTCCTTGTCCCATGTCCCCATCCTGTGTCCTACCATGTCCCCTGTCCCACACACTGACCCCGTGCCCCACGTCCCCATCCCGTGTTCTCCCCGTGCCCCACGTCCCCATCCTGTGTCCCACCATGTCCTTGTCCCCTGTCCCCTATCCCGTGTCCCTTCCAATGTCCCATGTCCCCCATCCCCACCCTGGGTCCCTTGTCCTGTGTCCCTTGTCCCCTCTCCCACCCCGCACGTCCCCACGGGATCAAAGCACGTCCTTGGCCACACCTGGACCTTCCCCACAGTGCTGACACCACAAGGAACCTCCTGAACCTCCTGAACCTGCCGGGAGTGCCACCACCAGCTCCCCAAGGCCACCGACCCGGCTGTCCCTTTGCGGTGCCACGTGCCGGGAGCGGGGCGGTGGCGCCTGCCCGGCACATTCCTGGCAGCGGCACCTGCAGCGCCGGTTTCGTTTCTCGCCCTCCTTTTATTGCGACCAAAGGTCCCCTCGGGGCGTCCCCGGTGTCCCCAGTTCCGCCGCGCCCGCCCTCGGGGACGGATCTTCGCGTCCCTCTCCGTGTCCCCCAGCTCGGGAGTTTGGGGGGACATGGGGCGGCTCTGGGAGCGCCCGGCCACGCTCTGCGTCTGCGTCCTGCTGGTCTGCACAGGTGGGACACGGTGGCGCCGGGACCCCTCCCCTCCCCATGGTGGCATTGGGACACTTCCCCCACTCCGTGGTGGCACTGGGACATGTCCCCTCCCCATGGTGGCACTGGGACATGACCCTGATCCGTGGTGGCACTGGGACCCCTCCCATGGTGGCACTGGGGCATGTCCCCAACCTGTGGGGACCCCTCCCCATCCCATGGTGGCACTGGGACTTGTCCCGGATCTGTGGTGGCACTGCGATGCTTCCCTGACTCCATGGTGGCACTGGGACATGTCCCTGACCCCCTGGTGGCACTGTGACCCCTCCTCATGGTGGCACTGGGACCTGTCCCTGATCCAGGGTGGCTCTGGGACCTCTCCCCCATCCCATGGTGGCACTGGGACATGTCCCTGATCCAGGGTGGCTCTGGGACCCCTCCCATGGTGGCACTGGGACATGTCCCCAACCTGTGGGGACCCCTCCTGACCCCATGGTGGCACTGGGACCCCTCCCCTCCCCTGGTGGCACTGGGACATGTCCCCACCCCATGGTGGCACTGGGACAGGTCCCTGATCCATGGTGGCACTGGGACCCCTCCCCATGCTGTCACTGGGACAAGTCCCTGATTTGCGGTGGCACTGGGGCATGTCCCCAATCCGTGGGGACCCTACCCACCCCATGGTGGCACTGGGACCTCTCCTGACCCCATGGTGGCACTGGGACCCCTCCCCTCCCCTGGTGGCACTGGGACATGTCCCCACCCCATGGTGGCACTGGGACATGTCCCTGATTTGTGGTGGCACTGAGACCCCTCCCCATGGTGGCACTGGGACAAGTCCCTGACCCCATGGTGGCACTGGGACCCCTCCCCATGGTGGCACTGGGACATGTCCCCATCCCATGGTGGCACTGGGACCCCTCCCCATGGTGGCACTGGGACATGCCCCCACCCATGGGGGGTCTTTGGGGGGGTCCAGGGGTCTTTGAGGGGGTCCGGGGCTCTTTGGGGGTGCAGGGGTGTTTGAGTAGGGGGTCAATGGATCTTTGGGAATTTGGGATCCATCTGGGGGTCTT
The DNA here is from genome assembly GCF_028551555.1 of Melozone crissalis. Taxonomy (NCBI): domain Eukaryota; kingdom Metazoa; phylum Chordata; class Aves; order Passeriformes; family Passerellidae; genus Melozone; species Melozone crissalis. The sequence continues at coordinate 8,410 of NW_026536207.1, forward strand.
GGGAATCCTTGGGGCACCTTTGGGGCATCTTTGGAGAACCAAGGTTGGGTTTTTGGGGGGAACAATGGTCTGTGGTGGGTGAGGGTCTTTGGGGGTGCAGGGGTCTTTGGGGTGGATCCAGGGGTCTTTGGGGTGGGTCAAAGGATCTTTGGGTTTTTGGGGATCCATCTGGGGGTCTTTGGGGGCATTTTTGGAGAACCAAGAGCGGAGCTTTGGGAAGGTTTGCTGTGTTGTGGGTGGGGGTCCAGGTGTCTCTGGGGTGGGGTCCATATCTCCTCGGGGCTCTGCAGGCTTTGGTGGTCCATGAGGGCTTGGGAGATGTTGGTGAGGTCGGCCTGGGCAGGTTCTTCACATGGAGGAGACGGTGGCGCGGCCATCGTCAAGGGCGTGGCCGCGTCTGTCTGGGGATGACACGGCCACCGCTGCTCCAGCAGGGAGGAGAACCGCGGACAGCGGCGCCATCGGCAGCTCCGATGCCACCAGCACCACCGAAACCAGCCTGGATGCTGGCATGGATGCAAGCATGCACACCAAAACCACCACCAAAAATACCAGAGTGGATGAGAGACCTCAGGAGACAACATCGACTGAGACAACGAGCACCACGGCCACAACACCCAGGAACACACCCATAGGCACGACCAAACCCACCCCAAACAGCAAAGGAAACACCAACTCAACCACAGCAGGATCCACCACCACCACCACCAATGGTCCCACCACAACGACCACTGGTCCCACCAATACCACCACCAATGGTCCCACCAATACCACCACCAATGGTCCCACCACAGCGACCACTGGTCCCACCAATACCACCACCAATGGACCCACCAATACCACCACCAATGGTCCCACCACGACCACCAATGGTCCCACCAATACCACCACCAATGGTCCCACGACCACCACCAATGGTCCCACCAATACCACCACAAATGGTCCCACCACCACCACCAATGGACCCACCAATACCACCACCAATGGACCCACCAATACCACCACCAATGGTCCCACGACCACCACCAATGGACCCACCACCACCACCACCAATGGTCCCACCACGACCACCAATGGACCCACCACCACCACCAATGGTCCCACCACCACCACCAATGGTCCCACCACCACCACCAATGGTCCCACCACGACCACGACAAATGGTCCCACAACGACCAGCACCAATGGTCCCACCACGACCACCAATGGACCCACCACCACCACCAATGGTCCCACCACCACCACCAATGGTCCCACCACGACCACAACCAATGGTCCCACCACGACCACCAATGGTCCCACCACGACCACAACCAATGGTCCCACCACCACCACCACCAATGGACCCACCACCACCACCAATGGTCCCACCACGACCACCAATGGTCCCACCACCACCACCACCAATGGACCCACCACCACCACCAATGATCCCACCACGACCACCAATGGTCCCACCACCACCACCAATGGTCCCACCACCACCACCAATGATCCCACCACCACCACCAATGGTCCCACCACGACCACCACCAATGGTCCCAGCACGACCACCAATGGACCCACCACCACCACCAATGGTCCCACCACGACCACAACCAATGGTCCCACCACGACCACCACCAATGGTCCCACCACCACCACCACCAATGGTCCCACCACCACCACCAATGGACCCACCACCACCACCAATGGTCCCACCACGACCACCAATGGTCCCACCACGACCACCACCAATGGTCCCACCACCACCACCACCAATGGACCCACCACGACCACCAATGGTCCCACCACCACCACCACCAATGGTCCCACAACCACCACCACCAATGGTCCCACCACGACCACCAATGGTCCCACCACGACCACCACCAATGGACCCACCACCACCACCACCAATGGTCCCACCCCCACCACCAATGGTCCCACCACCACCACCAATGGTCCCACCACGACCACCAATGGTCCCACCACCACCACCAATGGACCCACCACGACCACCAATGGTCCCACCACGACCAACAATGGTCCCACCACCACCACCACCAATGGTCCCACCACCACCACCAATGGTCCCACCACCACCACCAATGGACCCACCACGACCACCACCAATGGTCCCACCACGACCACCAATGGTCCCACCACCACCACCAATGGTCCCACCACGACCACCAATGGTCCCACCACGACCACCACCAATGGTCCCACCACGACGACCAATGGTCCCACCACGACCACCACCAATGGTCCCACCACGACCACCACCAATGGTCCCACCACGACCACCAATGGTCCCACCACCACCACCAATGGTCCCACCACGACCACCAATGGTCCCACCACGACCACCAATGGTCCCACCACGACCACCACCAATGGTCCCACCACCACCACCAATGGTCCCACCACGAACACCAATGGACCCACCACCACCACCAATGGTCCCACCACGACCACCAATGGTCCCACCACGACCACCACCAATGGTCCCACCACGACGACCAATGGTCCCACCACGACCACCACCAATGGTCCCACCACGACCACCACCAATGGTCCCACCACGACCACCAATGGTCCCACCACCACCACCAATGGTCCCACCACCACCACCAATGGACCCACCACGACCACCAATGGTCCCACCACCACCACCACCAATGGTCCCACCACGACCACCAATGGTCCCACCACCACCACCAATGGTCCCACCACCACCACCACCAATGGTCCCACCACCACCACCAATGGTCCCACCACCACCACCAATGGTCGCACCACGACCACCATCAATGGTCCCACCACCACCACCACCAATGGTCCCACCACCACCACCAATGGTCCCACCACGACCAAAACCAATGGTCCCACCACGACCACCACCAATGGTCCCACCACCACCACCACCAATGATCCCACCACCACCACCAATGGTCCCACCACCACCACCAATGGACCCACCACGACCACCAATGGTCCCACCACCACCACCAATGGTCCCACCACGACCACCACCAATGGTCCAACCACGACCACCAATGGTCCCACCACCACCACCAATGGTCCCACCACGACCACCACCAATGGACCCACCACGACCACCACCAATGGTCCCACCACCACCACCAATGGTCCCACCACGACCACCAATGGTCCCACCACCACCACCACCAATGGACCCACCACCACCACCAATGGTCCCACCACGACCACCAATGGTCCCACCACGACCACCACCAATGGTCCCACCACGACGACCAATGGTCCCACCACCACCACCACCAATGGTCCAACCACGACCACCAATGGACCCACCACCACCACCAATGGTCCCACCACCACCACCAATGGACCCACCACGACCACCAATGGTCCCACCACCACCACCAATGGTCCCACCACGACCACCAATGGTCCCACCACCACCACCAATGGACCAACCACCACCACCAATGGTCCCACCACCACCACCAATGGACCCACCACGACCACCAATGGTCCCACCACCACCACCAATGGTCCCACCACCACCACAAATGATCCCACCACCACCACCAATGGTGCCACCACGACCACCAATGGTCCCACCACGACCACCAATGGACCCACCACGACCACCACCAATGGTCCCACCACCACCACCAATGGACCAACCACCACCACCAATGGTCCCACCACCACCACCAATGGACCCACCACGACCACCAATGGTCCCACCACGACCACCAATGGTCCCACCACGACCACCAATGGTCCCACCACCACCACCAATGGTCCCACCACCACCACCAATGGTGCCACCACGACCACCAATGGTCCCACCACGACCACCAATGGACCCACCACGACCACCACCAATGGTCCCACCACGACCACCAATGGTCCCACCACCACCACCAATGGTCCCACCACCACCACAAATGATCCCACCACGACCACCAATGGTCCCACCACGACCACCACCAATGGTCCCACCACGACCACCAATGGTCCCACCACCACCACCAATGGACCCACCACGACCACCACCAATGGTCCCACCACCACCACCAATGGTGCCACCACGACCACCAATGGACCCACCACGACCACCACCAATGGTCCCACCACCACCACCAATGGACCCACCACGACCACCACCAATGGTCCCACCACCACCACCAATGGTCCCACCACGACCACCAATGGTCCCACCACCACCACCACCAATGGTCCCACCACGACCACCAATGGTCCCACCACGACCACCACCAATGGTCCCACCACGACCACCAATGGTCCCACCACGACCACCACCAATGGTCCCACCACGACCACCAATGGTCCCACCACCACCACCACCAATGGACCCACCACCACCACCACCAATGGACCCACCACGACCACCAATGGTCCCACCACGACCACCAATGGTCCCACCACGACCACCAATGGTGCCACCACGACCACCAATGGTCCCACCACGACCACCACCAATGGTCCCACCACCACCACCAATGGTCCCACCAGCACCACCACCAATGGTCCCACCACGACCACCAATGATCCCACCACGACCACCAATGGTCCCACCACCACCACCAATGGTCCCACCACCACCACAACCAATGGTCCCACCACGACCACCAATGATCCCACCACGACCACCAATGGTCCCACCACGACCACCAATGGTCCCACCACCACCACCACCAATGGTCCCACCACCACCACCAATGATCCCACGACCACCACCAATGGTCCCACCACGACCACCAATGGTCCCACCACCACCACCAATGGTGCCACCACGACCACCAATGGACCCACCACGACCACCAATGGTCCCACCACCACCACCAATGGTCCCACCACGACCACCAATGGTCCCACCACCACCACCAATGGTCCCACCACGACCACCAATGGTCCCACCACCACCACCAATGGTCCCACCACGACCACCAATGGTCCCACCACCACCACCAATGGACCCACCACGACCACCAATGGTCCCACCACGACCACCAATGGTCCCACCACCACCACCAATGGTCCCACCACCACCACCACCAATGGTCCCACCACGACCACCAATGGTCCCACCACGACCACCAATGGTCCCACCACCACCACCAATGGTCCCACCACGACCACCAATGGTCCCACCACCACCACCAATGGTCCCACCACGACCACCAATGGTCCCACCACCACCACCACCAATGGACCCACCACCACCACCAATGGTCCCACCACCACCACCACCAATGGTCCCACCACCACCACCACCAATGGACCCACCACGACCACCAATGGTCCCACCACGACCACCAATGGTCCCACCACCACCACCAATGGTCCCACCACCACCACCACCAATGGTCCCACCACCACCACCAATGATCCCACCACGACCACCAATGGTCCCACCACGACCACCAATGGACCCACCACGACCACCAATGGTCCCACCACCACCACCAATGGACCCACCACCACCACCGATGGTCCCACCACCACCACCACCAATGGTCCCACCACCACCACCAATGGACCAACCACCACCACCAATGGTCCCACCACCACCACCAATGGTCCCACCACCACCACCACCAATGGACCCACCACCACGACCACCAATGGTCCCACCACCACCACCACCAATGGTCCCACCACCACCACCAATGGTCCCACCATGACCACCAATGGTCCCACCACGACCACCACCAATGGTCCCACCACCACCACCAATGGTCCCACCACCACCACCAATGGTCCCACCACCACCACCAATGGTCCCACCACGACCACCAATGGACCCACCACCACCACCAATGGTCCCACCACGACCACCAATGGTCCCACCACGACCACCAATGGTCCCACCACGACCACCACCAATGGTCCCACCACCACCACCAATGGTCGCACCACGACCACCAATGGTCCCACCACCACCACCAATGGTCCAACCACGACCACCAATGGACCCACCACGACCACCACCAATGGTCCCACCACGACCACCAATGGTCCCACCACCACCACCAATGGTCCCACCACCACCACCAGCAATGGTCCCACCACGACCACCACCAATGGTCCCACCACCAGCACCACCAATGGTCCCACCACCACCACCACCAATGGTCCCACCACCACCACCAATGGTCCAACCACCACCACCAATGGACCCACCACCACCACCAATGGTCCCACCACCACCACCAATGGTCCCACCACCACCACCACCAATGGACCCACCACCACCACCAATGGTCCCACCACGACCACCAATGGACCCACCACGACCACCAATGGTCCCACCACGACCACCAGTGGTCCCACCACGACCACCAATGGTCCCACCACGACCACCAGTGGTCCCACCACGACCACCAATGGTCCCACCACCACCACCAATGGTCCCACCACCACCACCAATGGTCCCACCACCCCCACCACCAATGGACCCACCACCACCACCAATGGTCCCACCACCACGACCACCAATGGTCCCACCACCACCACCAATGGTCCCACCACCACCACCAAAGGACCAACCACCACCACCAATGGTCCCACCACCACCACCAATGGACCCACCACGACCACCACCAATGGTCCCACCACCACGACCACCAATGGTCCCACCACGACCACCAATGGTCCCACCACGACCACCAATGGTCCCACCACCACCACCACCAATGGACCCACCACGACCACCAATGGTCCCACCACCACCACCACCAATGGACCCACCACGACCACCAATGGACCCACCACCACCACCAATGGTCCCACCACCACCACCACCAATGGTCCCACCACCACCACCAATGGTCCCACCACCACCACCACCAATGGTCCCACCACCACCACCAATGGACCCACCACGACCACCAATGGTCCCACCACGACCACCAATGGTCCCACCACCCCCACCAATGGACCCACCACCACCACCAATGGTCCCACCAGCACCAACAATGGTCCCACCACGATGACCACCAATGGTCCCACCACCACCACCAATGGTCCCACCACCACCACCAATGGACCAACCACCACCACCAATGGTCCCACCACCACCACCAATGGTCCCACCACCACCACCAATGGACCCACCACCACCACCAATGGTCCCACCACCACCACCAATGGTCCCACCACGACCACCAATGGACCCACCACGACCACCAATGGACCCACCACCACCACCAATGGTCCCACCACGACAACCACCAATGGTCCCACCACCACCACCACCAATGATCCCACCACCACCACCAATGGACCCACCACCACCACCAATGGTCGCACCACGACCACCAATGGACCCACCACGACCACCAATGGTCCCACCACCACCACCAATGGTCCCACCACGACCACCAATGGTCCCACCACGATGACCACCAATGGTCCCACCACCACCACCACCAATGGTCCCACCACCACCACCAATGGTCCCACCACCACCACCACCAATGGTCCCACCACGACCACCAATGGTCCCACCACCACCACCAATGGTGCCACCACGACCACCAATGGTCCCACCACGACCACCAATGGACCCACCACGACCACCAATGGTCCCACCACCACAACCAGCAATGGACCCACCACGACCACCAATGGACCCACCACCACCACCAATGGTCCCACCACCACCACCAATGGTCCCACCACCACCACCAATGGTCCCACCACCACCACCAATGGTCCCACCACCACCACCACCAATGGACCCACCACCACCACCAATGGTCCCACCACCACCACCAATGGACCCACCACCACCACCAATGGTCCCACCACCACCACCAATGGTCCCACCACCACCACCACCAATGGTCCCACCACCACCAATGGTCCCACCACGACCACCAATGGACCCACCACCACCACCAATGGTCCCACCACCACCACCAATGGTCCCACCACCACCACCAATGGACCCACCACGATGACCACCAATGGTCCCACCACCACCACCACCAATGGACCCACCACCACCACCAATGGTGCCACCACGACCACCAATGGTCCCACCACCACCACCAATGGACCCACCACCACCACCAATGGTCCCACCACGACCACCAATGGTCCCACCACCACCACCAATGGTCCCACCACCACCACCAATGGTCCCACCACGATGACCACCAATGGTCCCACCACCACCACCAATGGTCCCACCACGACCACCAATGGTCCCACCACCACGACCACCAATGGACCCACCACCACCACCAATGGACCCACCACCACCACCAATGGTCCCACCACGACCACCAATGGTCCCACCACCACCACCAATGGTCCCACCACCACCACCAATGGTCCCACCACGATGACCACCAATGGTCCCACCACCACCACCAATGGTCCCACCACGACCACCAATGGTCCCACCACCACGACCACCAATGGACCCACCACCACCACCAATGGTCCCACCACCACCACCAATGGTCCCACCACCACCACCAATGGTCCCACCACGACCACCAATGGTCCCACCACCACCACCAATGGTCCCACCACGACCACCAATGGTCCCACCACGACCACCACCAATGGTCCCACCACGACCACCAATGGTCCCACCACCACCAACAATGGTCCAACCACGACCAACAATGGACCCACCACGACCACCAATGGTCCCACCACGACCACCAATGGTCCCACCACGACCACCAATGGTCCCACCCCCACCACCAATGGTCCCACCACCACGACCACCAATGGTCCCACCACGACCACCAGTGGTCCCACCACCACCACCAATGGTCCCACCACCACCACCAATGGTCCCACCACCACGACCACCAATGGACCCACCACGACCACCAATGGTCGCACCACGACCACCAATGGACCCGCCACGACCACCAATGGTCCCACCACGACCACCAATGGTCCCACCACCACCACCAATGGTCCCACCACGACCACCACCAATGGTCCCACCACCACGACCACCAATGGTCCCACCACCACCACCAATGGTCCCACCACGATGACCACCAATGGACCCACCACCACCACCAATGGTCCCACCACCACCACCACCAATGGTCCCACCACGACCACCACCAATGGTCCCACCACCACGACCACCAATGGTCCCACCACCACCACCAATGGTCCCACCACGATGACCACCAATGGACCCACCACCACCACCAATGGTCCCACCACCACGACCACCAATGGTCCCACCACCACCACCAATGGTCCCACCACCACCACCAATGGTCCCACCACCACCACCACCAATGGTCCCACCACGACCACCAATGGTCCCACCACCACCACCACCAATGGTCCCACCACCACCACCAATGGACCCACCACCACCACCAATGGTCCCACCACGACCACCAATGGTCCCACCACCACCACCACCAATGGTCCCACCACGACCTCCAATGGTCCCACCACCACCACCACCAATGGTCCCACCACGACCACCAATGGTCCCACCACGACCACCAATGGACCCACCACGACCACCAATGGTCCCAGCACCACCACCAATGGACCCACCACGACCACCAATGGTCCCACCACGACCACAAATGGACCCACCACGACCACCACCAATGGTCCCACCAGCACCACCAATGGTCCCACCACGATGACCACCAATGGACCCACCACCACCACCAATGGTCCCACCACGACCACCACCAATGGTCCCACCACGACCTCCAATGGTCCCACCACGACCACCAATGGTCCCACCACCACCACCAATGGTCCCACCACCACGACCACCAATGGTCCCACCACCACCACCACCAATGGACCCACCACGACCACCAATGGTCCCACCACGACCACCAATGGTCCCACCACCACCACCACCAATGGACCCACCACGACCACCAATGGTCCCACCACCACCACCAATGGTCCCACCACCACCACCAATGGTGCCACCACCACCACCAATGGTCCCACCACCACCACCAATGGTCCCACCACGACCACCAATGGTCCCACCACCACCACCAATGGTCCCACCACGACCACCACCAATGGTCCCACCACCACCACCAATGGACCCACCACGACCACCAATGGTCCCACCACCACCACCAATGGTCCCACCACCACCACCAATGGACCCACCACGACCACCAATGGTCCCACCACGATGACCACCAATGGACCCACCACCACCACCAATGGTCCCACCACGATGACCACCAATGGACCCACCACCACCACCAATGGTCCCACCACGACCACCAATGGTCCCACCACCACCACCAATGGACCCACCACCACCACCACCAATGGTCCCACCACCACCACCAATGGACCCACCACGACCACCAATGGTCCCACCACCACCACAAATGGTCCCACCACGACCACCACCAATGGTCCCACCACGACCACCAATGGTCCCACCACGACCACAAATGGACCCACCACCACCACCAATGGTCCCACCACCACCACCAATGGTCCCACCACCACCACCAATGGTCCCACCACCACCACCAATGGACCCACCACCACCACCAATGGTCCCACCACGACCACCACCAATGGTCCCACCACCACCACCAATGGTCCCACCACGACCACCAATGGACCCACCACGACCACCAATGGACCCACCACCACCACCAATGGTCCCACCACCACCACCACCAATGGTCCCACCACCACCACCAATGGTCCCACCACGACCACCAATGGACCCACCACCAGCACCAATGGTCCCACCACCACCACCAATGGTCCCACCACCACGACCACCAATGGTCCCACCACCACCACCAATGGTCCCACCACGACCACCAATGGACCCACCACGACCACCAATGGACCCACCACCACCACCAATGGACCCACCACCACCACCAATGGACCCACCACGACCACCAATGGTCCCACCACGACCACCACCAATGGACCCACCACGACCACCAATGGTCCCACCACGACCACCACCAATGGTGCCACCACGACCACCAATGGTCCCACCACGACCACCAATGGTCCCACCACCACCACCAATGGTCCCACCACGACCACCAATGGTCCCACCACGACCACCAATGGTCCCACCACCACCACCAATGGTCCCACCACGACCACAAATGGTCCCACCACCACCACCAATGGACCCACCACCACCACCAATGGACCCACCACGACCACCAATGGTCCCACCACGACCACAAATGGTCCCACCACCACCACCAATGGACCCACCACGACCACCAATGGTCCCACCACGACCACCAATGGACCCAACACGACCACCAATGGTCCCACCACCACCACCACCAATGGTCCCACCACGACCACCAATGGTCCCACCACCACCACCACCAATGGTCCCACCACCACCACCAATGGTCCCACCACCACCACCAATGGACCCACCACGACCACCAATGGTCCCACCACCACCACCACCAATGGTCCCACCACGACCTCCAATGGTCCCACCACGACCACCAATGGACCCACCACAACCACCACCAATGGTCCCACCACCACCACCAATGGTCCCACCACGACCACCAATGGTCCCACCACGACCAGCAATGGTCCCACCACCACCACCAATGGTCCCACCACGACCACCAATGGTCCCACCACGACCACCACCAATGGACCCACCACCACCACCAATGGTCCCACCACCACCACCAATGGTCCCACCACGACCACCAATGGTCCCACCACGACCACCAATGGTCCCACCACCACCACCAATGGTCCCACCACCACCACCACCAATGGACCCACCACGACCACCAATGGTCCCACCACGACCACCAATGGTCCCACCACGACCACCAATGGACCCACCACGATGACCACCAATGGTCCCACCACCACCACCAATGGTCCCACCACGACCACCCATGGTCCCACCACCACCACCAATGGTCCCACCACGACCACCAATGGTCCCACCACGACCACCACCAATGGTCCCACCACCACAACCAGCAATGGACCCACCACCACCACCGATGGTCCCACCACCACCACCAATGGTCCCACCACCACCACAACCAATGGTCCCACCACCACCACCAATGGTCCGACCACCACCACCACCAATGGTCCCACCACGACCACCAATGGTCCCACCACGACCACCACCAATGGTCCCACCACGACCACCAATGGTCCCACCACGACCACCAATGGTCCCACCACCACCACCAATGGTCCCACCACGACCACCAATGGTCCCACCACGACCACCAATGGTCCCACCACGACCACCAATGGTCCCACCACCACCACCAATGGTCCCACCACCACCACCAATGGTCCCACCACGACCACCAATGGTCCCACCACCACCACCACCAATGGTCCCACCACCACCACCAATGGACCCACCACGACCACGAATGGTCCCACCACGACCACCAATGGTCCCACCACCACCACCAATGGTCCCACCACGACCACCAATGGACCCACCACGACCACCACCAATGGTCCCACCACGACCACCAATGGTCCCACCACCACCACCAATGGACCCACCACGACCACCAATGGTCCCACCACGACCACCAATGGACCCACCACGACCACCAATGGTCCCACCACGACCACCAATGGTCCCACCACCACCACCAATGGTCCCACCCCCACCACCAATGGTCCCACCACCACCACCACCAATGGTCCCACCACCACCACCAATGGACCCACCACCACCACCAATGGTCCCACCACCACCACCAATGGACCCACCACGACCACCAATGGTCCCACCACCACCACCAATGGTCCCACCACGACCACCAATGGTCCCACCACCACGAACACCAATGGTCCCACCACCACCACCAATGGACCCACCACGACCACCAATGGTCCCACCACCACCACCAATGGTCCCACCTCGACCACCAATGGTCCCACCACCACCACCACCAATGGTCCCACCACCACCACCACCAATGGACCCACCACGACCACAAATGGACCCACCACCACCACCAATGGTCCCACCACGACCACCAATGGACCCACCACGACCACCACCAATGGTCCCACCACCACCACCAATGGTCCCACCACGACCACCACCAATGGTCCCACCACCACCACCAATGGTCCCACCACGACCACCACCAATGGTCCCACCACCACCACCAATGGTCCCACCACCAGCACCACCAATGGTCCCACCACCACCACCAATGGTCCCACCACGACCACCACCAATGGTCCCACCACCACCACCAATGGTCCCACCACGACCAACAATGGACCCACCACCACCACCAATGGTCCCACCACGACCACCAATGGTCCCACCACCACCACCACCAATGGTCCCACCACGACCACCAATGGTCCCACCACGACCACCAATGGTCCCACCACCACCACCACCAATGGACCCACCACGACCACCAATGGACCCACCACCAGCACCAATGGTCCCACCACGACCACCAATGGACCCACCACGACCACCAATGGTCCCACCACGACCACCACCAATGGACCCACCACGACCACCAATGGTCCCACCACGACCACAACCAATGGTCCCACCACCACCACCAATGGTCCCACCACGACCACCAATGGTCCCACCACCACCACTAATGGACCCACCACGACCACCAATGGACCCACCACCACCACCAATGTTCCCACCACCACCACCAATGGTCCCACCACCAGCACCACCAATGGTGCCACCACGACCACCAATGGTCCCACCACGACCACCAATGGTCCCACCACCACCACCAATGGACCCACCACCACCACCACCAATGGTCCCACCACGAACACCAATGGTCCCACCACGACCACCAATGGACCCACCACGACCACCACCAGTGGTCCCACCACGACCACCAATGGTCCCACCACGACCACCAATGGACCCACCACGACCACCACCAGTGGTCCCACCACGACCACCAATGGTCCCACCACCACCACCAATGGTCCCACCACCACCACCAATGGTCCCACCACGACGACCACCAATGGTCCCACCACCACCACCAATGGTCCCACCACCACCACCAATGGTCCCACCACGACGACCACCAATGGTCCCACCACCACCACCAATGGTCCCACCACCACCACCAATGGTCCCACCACCACCACCACCAATGGTCCCACCACGACCACCAATGGTCCCACCACCACCACCAATGGTCCCACCACCACCACCAATGGACCCACCACCACCACCAATGGTCCCACCACGACCACCAATGGTCCCACCACCACGACCACCAATGGTCCCACCACCAGCACCAATGGTCCCACCACGACCACCAATGGACCCACCACGACCACCAATGGTCCCACCACCACCACCAATGGTCCCACCACGACCACAAATGGACCCACCACGACCACCAATGATCCCACCACCACCACCAATGGACCCACCACGACCACAAATGGACCCACCACGACCACCAATGGACCCACCACCACCACCAATGGTCCCACCACGACCACCAATGGTGCCACCACCACCACCACCAATGGTCCCACCACCACCACCAATGGACCCACCACGACCACAAATGGACCCACCACGACCACCAATGGACCCACCACCACCACCAATGGTCCCACCACGACCACCAATGGTCCCACCACCACGACCACCAATGGTCCCACCACCAGCACCAATGGTCCCACCACGACCACCAATGGTCCCACCACGACCACCAATGGACCCACCACGACCACCACCAATGGTCCCACCACCACCACCAATGGTCCCACCACGACCACCACCAATGGTCCCACCACCACCACCAATGGTCCCACCACCACCACCAATGGACCCACCACCACCACCAATGGTCCCACCACGACCACCACCAATGGTCCCACCACGACCACCAATGGTCCCACCACGACCACCACCAATGGTCCCACCACCACCACCAATGGTCCCACCACGACCACCACCAATGGTCCCACCACCACCACCAATGGTCCCACCACCACCACCAATGGTCCCACCACGACCACCACCAATGGTCCCACCACGACCACCAATGGTCCCACCACCACGACCACCAATGGACCCACCACGACCAGCAATGGTCCCACCACCACCACCAATGGTCCCACCACCACCACCACCAATGGACCCACCACGACCACCAATGGTCCCACCACGACCACCACCAATGGTCCCACCACCACCACCAATGGTCCCACCACGACCACCACCAATGGTCCCACCACCACCACCAATGGTCCCACCACCACCACCAATGGTCCCACCACGACCACCACCAATGGTCCCACCACCACCACCACCAATGGTCCCACCACGACCACCAATGGTCCCACCACCACCACCAATGGTCCCACCACGACCACCAATGGTCCCACCACGACCACCAATGGACCCACCACCACCACCACCAATGGTCCCACCACGACCACCAATGGTCCCACCACCACCACCAATGGTCCCACCACGACCACCACCAATGGTCCCACCACCACCACCAATGGTCCCACCACCACCACCAATGGTCCCACCACCACCACCAATGGTCCCACCACGACCACCACCAATGGTCCCACCACGACCACCAATGGTCCCACCACCACGACCACCAATGGACCCACCACGACCAGCAATGGTCCCACCACCACCACCAATGGTCCCACCACCACCACCAATGGTCCCACCACCACCACCAATGGTCCCACCACGACCACCAATGATCCCACCACCACCACCAATGGTCCCACCACCACCACCAATGGTCCCACCACCACCACCAATGGACCCACCACGACCACCAATGGTCCCACCACGACCACCAATGGACCCACCACGACCACCACCAGTGGTCCCACCACGACCACCAATGGTCCCACCACGACCACCAATGGACCCACCACGACCACCAATGGTCCCACCACGACCACCAATGGTCCCACCACGACCACCAGTGGTCCCACCACGACCACCAATGGTCCCACCACCACCACCAATGGTCCCACCACCACCACCAATGGTCCCACCACGACGACCACCAATGGTCCCACCACCACCACCAATGGTCCCACCACCACCACCAATGGTCCCACCACGACCACCAATGGTCCCACCACCACCACCAATGGTCCCACCACGACCACCAATGGTCCCACCACGACCAACAATGGTCCCACCACCACCACCAATGGTCCCACCACGACCACCAATGGTCCCACCACCACCACCAATGGTCCCACCACGATGACCACCAATGGTCCCACCACGACCACCAATGGACCCACCACGACCACCAATGGTCCCACCACGACCACCAATGGTCCCACCACCACCACCAATGGTCCCACCACCACCACCACCAATGGTCCCACCACGACCACCACCAATGGTCCCACCACGACCACCAATGGTCCCACCACCACCACCAATGGTCCCACCACGACCACCAATGGTCCCACCACGACCACCACCAATGGTCCCACCACGACCACCAATGGTCCCACCACGACCACCAATGGTCCCACCACGACCACCAATGGTCCCACCACCACCACCAATGGTCCCACCCCCACCACCAATGGTCCCACCACCACCACCACCAATGGTCCCACCACCACCACCAATGGACCCACCACGACCACCAATGGTCCCACCACCACCACCAATGGACCCACCACCACCACCAATGGTCCCACCACGACCACCAATGGTCCCACCACCACGACCACCAATGGTCCCACCACCAGCACCAATGGTCCCACCACGACCACCAATGGACCCACCACGACCACCAATGGACCCACCACCACCACCAATGGACCCACCACGACCACAAATGGACCCACCACGACCACCAATGGACCCACCACCACCACCAATGGTCCCACCACGACCACCAATGGTGCCACCACCACCACCACCAATGGTCCCACCACCACCACCAATGGACCCACCACGACCACAAATGGACCCACCACGACCACCAATGGACCCACCACCACCACCAATGGTCCCACCACGACCACCAATGGTCCCACCACCACGACCACCAATGGTCCCACCACCAGCACCAATGGTCCCACCACGACCACCAATGGTCCCACCACGACCACCAATGGACCCACCACGACCACCACCAATGGTCCCACCACCACCACCACCAATGGTCCCACCACCACGACCACCAATGGTCCCACCACCACCACCAATGGTCCCACCACGACCACCACCAATGGTCCCACCACCACCACCAATGGTCCCACCACCACCACCAATGGACCCACCACCACCACCAATGGTCCCACCACGACCACCACCAATGGTCCCACCACGACCACCAATGGTCCCACCACGACCACCACCAATGGTCCCACCACCACCACCAATGGTCCCACCACGACCACCACCAATGGTCCCACCACCACCACCAATGGTCCCACCACGACCACCACCAATGGTCCCACCACGACCACCAATGGTCCCACCACCACGACCACCAATGGACCCACCACGACCAGCAATGGTCCCACCACCACCACCAATGGTCCCACCACCAGCACCACCAATGGACCCACCACGACCACCAATGGTCCCACCACCACGACCACCAATGGTCCCACCACGACCACCACCAATGGTCCCACCACGACCACCAATGGTCCCACCACGACCACCAATGGACCCACCACCACCACCAATGGTCCCACCACCACCACCAATGGTCCCACCACGACCACCAATGGTCCCACCACCACGACCACCAATGGTCCCACCACGACCACCAATGGACCCACCACCACCACCAATGGACCCACCACCACCACCAATGGTCCCACCACGACCACCACCAATGGTCCCACCACCACCACCAATGGTCCCACCACGACCAACAATGGACCCACCACCACCACCAATGGTCCCACCACCACCACCAATGGTCCCACCACGACCACCAATAATCCCACCACCACCACCACCAATGGTCCCACCACGACCACCAATGGTCCCACCACCACCACCAATGGACCCACCACGACCACCAATGGACCCACCACCAGCACCAATGGTCCCACCACCACCACCAATGGTCCCACCACCACGACCACCAATGGTCCCACCACGACCACCAATGGTCCCACCACCACCACCAATGGTCCCACCACGACCACCAATGGACCCACCACGACCACCAATGGTCCCACCACGACCACCACCAATGGACCCACCACGACCACCAATGGTCCCACCACGACCACCACCAATGGTCCCACCACCACCACCACCAATGGTCCCACCACGACCACCAATGGTCCCACCACCACCACCAATGGTCCCACCACGACCACCAATGGTCCCACCACGACCACCAATGGACCCACCACCACCACCACCAATGGTCCCACCACGACCACCAATGGTCCCACCACCACCACCAATGGTCCCACCACGACCACCACCAATGGTCCCACCACCACCACCAATGGTCCCACCACGAGCATAGATGGTCCAACCACGACCACCAATGGTCCCACCACCACCACCAATGGACCCACCACCACCACCACCAATGGTCCCACCACCACAACCGAGATCGCCAGTACACCCACCCCCACGACCTCAGCTACGAGTCCAGGTGCGTGTTCCTCCTTGGTGGCCTTCCATTGCCACGTCCCTTCTCCCCGCCCTGCTCCCGACATTCTCTAGGTGCCTCCTGGTGTTCCTCCAGGCCGTGTCTCATCTCCTGTGTCATCTGCCCCCTCTGCCAGGTCTGTGCCAGAACGGTGGCACCTGGGAAGATGGCAAGTGCGTGTGTCGCGAGGGCTACCAAGGTGACTTCTGCGAGGAGCTCATCTGCCAGAACGGGGGCACCTGGGCCAACGGCGTGTGCCAGTGCCCCCCCAATTTCCAAGGGGACAGGTGCGAGACCGCCAAGGACATCGTGGAGGTCAAAAATGGTGAGGAGCTGCCCCAAGGTTCCGTGAGGAGGCCACCAGACCAGGACCTGGGCTGAGGTCCCCTCTGAGGGGTCAGGCAGGGGTTGGAGTGAGGGCGTGGCCTGGGAATGGGACCACCATGGAGGGGCTGACCCCGGGATGAGGTTGGGTCGCCACAGAGGCACCAACCGAGAAGCGGGGTCACCTTGGTGAGTCTGACCTGGGTTTGGGGTCACCATGGAGGGACCAAGCTGGTCACCTGACCAAGGTCACCAGGGGTGGGATGGGGACACCAGGGTCTCCTCCTTATGGTTCTCCTGTGCTTGGCCAAGTGACGATGAACGCTAAGGTGGAGATGCAGACCAAAGTCGACCGGGACTTTGATGAGGACCTCGCCAATCCATCTTCAGAGGCTTTCCAGAAGTTCAATGACACATTCCAGAAGCAGGTCAGGACTCAGCAATGGCAGGGGTGACCTTGGGGACAACCCCTTGAGGGGCTTACGTGGACCATGACGTGGACCTGGATCTCCTGTGGCTTCTCTTTATCTTCCAGATGCAGGAGCTTTATAAAGACATCGAGGGGTTCGATTATGTGAACATCACAAAGCTGAGGTGAGCCTCCGCTGGCGGCCAGGTGGGGTCCTGACCTTCTCCAGAGCTTTGGTGGGGGTGGTCTGGGGTGAAGGGACCCATGGGGGTCACTTTGAGGTGATTCCCTTCAAGCTTGGAGCCTCCACATCCCTCCAAGCCACGTTGTGTCCATGGAGTTCCTCCAGGACGGTCCAGCCCCGTGTAACCGTGGTGTCCCTCCATACTGGACATCCCACACTGGTCCCAGTTTGGTCCAGACCCAAGCGCTGCCCCTTCTCCTCACAGCTCCGGCAGCATCGTGGTGGACTATGACGTCATCCTGAAGATCCCCGCCAGCTCCAAGGCCGAGGAGGTGGTGAGCGTCATCTCGGAGAACATCCTCGCCACCACCAAAAACTACAACTGCAGCGAGAACTGCACAGGCGACGACTGTGAGTGACCCCCACCCACCATCACCAGGTCCTCGCTGAGGGCGGGTGGCCTTGGTGGTGGTGTCCCACCAGCAGCTCCTCTCTCCACGCCAGGTGTCTGCTTCAACACCAACTTCACCTCTGTGGTCAGCACCGACGTGCAACCGCTGGAAGGAAGTAAGTGAAGCCCAGGAGATGTTTGGGCGTCCCTCACCCCTCTGGAGAACCCCAGAACCTGAGCTCGGTGTCCCTCACCCCTCTGGAGAACCCCAGAACCTGAGCTCGGTGTCTCCACCCTCAGATCTGTGCGACAGAGTCATCCAGGAGGAGTTCAGAAGCTTCTACACGCCGTTCCTGACCGCCGATAGTGTCATCTGCATCACCCGCTGTGACCGACGCCACGCCGAGCCCCTGCCCTGCGTCCACGGCCGCTGCTCGGTGGGACGGGAGGGGCCGCAGTGCCAGTAAGGACACGCCCCCAAAAATGGGTGGTGCCCCCCAAAAAATGGGTGGTGGCCCCCAAAATGCCATGGGTGTCACCAGCATTATGTGCCCACCATGGTGACCCCACAGTTGTGACCATGCCATGATCATCATGACCACCATGACTACTATGACCATGGTGACCCCACCACCATGACCACCATGACCATGGTGACCCCATGACCACCATGACCACGGTGACCCCACCACCATGACTGCCTTGACCACCATGACTACCATGACCACCATGACCACCATGACCACCATGACCACCATGACCATGATGACCCCACCACCATGACCACCATGACCACCAAGACCACCATGATCCCCATGACCACCATAGCCATGGTGGCCCCACCACTATGACCATTATGACCCCATGACCACCACGACCACCATGACCACGGTGACCCTACCACCATGACCACCATGACCACCATGACCACCATGACCATGGTGACCCCACCACCATGCCCACCATGCCCACCATGCCCGTTCCCACCAGGTGCTCGGACCAGATGGCCTTCTGGTACCAGGACAGCGCCTGCAGCTCCCGCATCAGCAAGGTCGGCGTGGCCGTGGGCGTTCCGGTGGCCATCTTGGCCCTGGTCACCATCATCTTCACCATCCTCCTGCTGAGATCTCGGAGGCAGAAGGAGCAGTTCAGGTAAACGTGACCACCCTGGGGTGAGCTGGGTGGTCCCGTGGGGGTCTCGGGTCTCATCTCCATGGGTCCCACCACGCAGGATGAAGCTGAGGTCCCGCTCGGAACTCTACAGCAGCGATGACGGCAACTGGGATGGACCTCAAGGCTTTGCCGTGACCAACGCGGCGGCCACCTGGGAAGGTAACGGGCACGGAGGTGGGGATGGAGGTGGAGATGGGCTGGGGGTCTCTGTGGCACCCAGGAGGGTCCATGGCACCTCTTTCTTCCACCCCACAGACATGGAGACTCCCAGCACCAGCAACATCAACCTGGAGATGGTGGACACCTCGAGGACGGTGGGTGACGCATCCCTGATGTTGTCCTCCCATTTTTCCCTGTTTTTTTGGATGATGGTGGGACTCCATCATCATCCTCCCATCCGCTTCCTCCCCAGATGCACATCCAGAGACCCACCGTGATCCCCTGAGCGAAGCCACCTGAGATCCAGCAGAGACAGGACACAGGGGAAGGGGACAAAGGGACAAAGGGACACGAGGGTGACATGGATCAGGAGGTCCACCACCATCCTCTTCCTCCCCACGCAGAAGTTTGCACACAGAACTATTTATAATTAAACACATCCTTAACTTTATTGTCACCCGTCCAGTTCCTCCTGGGGACACGAGGTGGCTCCGTGGCCAAGGCCAGGTCTGGGCTGGGGACAAGGTCCCAAACCCAAAGATCTAAAAAAGGAAAAGGAAATGTTGGGAGTGAGGTAATTATTGACCGAGCGGTGGGGAACCGCCCTCGGGACACCCCGAGCTCGGCCGGTGACGCGTGCGGGGGAAAACGTCCCCATGTCCCCAAGCTTGGAACGGAATGTCACCCTGGAGGTTCCTCCACACCTCCTTCCCACGGGGACAAAGGGTGAGGAGGAGGAGGAGGAGGAGGAGGGTGGGGCAGCTGTGGTGGCACCAGCCAAGGTGGCACCATCCGTGAGTGGGGGACATTGAGGAGGTCTCAAGGTGTCACCACCCTTCACAGTTGGGGACGTTGAGGGGGGTCCCAAGGTGGTTCCACCCATGAGTGGAGGGGACATTTAGGAGGTCTCAAGGTGATTTTACCATGAGTGTGGGACATTGAGGGGGTCCTAAGGTGGCACCACCCTTCATTATTGGGGACATTGAGGAGGTCTCGAGGTGGTTCCACCCATGGATGGGGTCCTAAGATGGTTCCACCCATGAGTGGAGGGGACGTTTAGGAGGTCTCAAGGTGCCATCACCCATGGATGGGGTCCCAAGGTGGTTCCACCCATGGTTGTGGGGGACATTGAGGAGGTGTCAAGGTGGCACCACCCTTGGTTGTTGGGGACATTGAGGAAGTCCTAAGGTGGACAATGGACCACCACGGCCATGCTCCCCACCACCATGACCACCATGACCCCATCACCCCCATGTCCACTCCAGTCCCTTGACCACCATGACCACCATGACCTCCATGACTCCACCACCACCATGACCACCAGGATCACCATGACCACCATGACCCCACCACCCCCACAACCAACCTCATGCCCACCATGACCGCCATGGCCCCACCACCCCCGTGCCCACTCCAGTCCCTTGACTACCATGACCACCATGACCACCACGGCCCCACCATCCCCACCACCACCCCCACCACCTTCTCCCACCCCACGGACGGGACAGGAGAACATGTCCCACCCTGGCGTTGGACCTTGGCCCTCATCCAGTTCCCGCCCCACCCTTCCCGGCTAAAATCAACATTTTCGTGTCCTGGCAACCGGCAAAGGGGACAAAGTCCCCAACACCTGGAGGTGTGGCCAGGTGTGGCCCCAAACACACCTGGCAGGTGCTGGAATGCGGTGGGAGTGTCCCCACTCGGAGAAAGGTGGGTGTGGAGGAGTCACCACCAAAAAACAGCTCCACAAAGGTGGTGGGAGATGTTTGTCCCCTCCCCAAGCCGTCCCTGGGGTTGTCCCAGTACAAACCAGTAGGACCAGAGATGTTTGAGTGGTTTCATTGACAAGGAGAGGGTCCAGCCCCCTTTTTTGGGTGGGGGGGATCTTCACCCTTGAGTTTGGGGACAAAGGGAGGTGGGGACATGATCTTGGAGATGGGTACATGATCTTGGAGATGAGGATGTGACCTTGGAGATGGGGACATGATCTTGGAGATGGGTACATGATCTTGGAGATGAGGATGCGACCTTGGAGATGGGGACATGATCTTGGAGATGGGTACATGATCTTGGAGATGAGGATGTGACCTTGGAGATGGGGACATGATCTTGGAGATGGGTACATGATCTTGGAGATGAGGATGTGACCTTGGAGATGGGGACATGATCTTGGAGATGGGTACATGATCTTGGAGATGAGGATGTGACCTTGGAGATGGGGACATGATCTTGGAGGTGGGAACGTGATCATGGAGGTGGGGACATGACCTTGGAGATGGGGACATGATGTTGGAGATGGGGACATGAACTTGGAGATGGAGACACAAACTTGGAGGTGGAGACATGATCTTGGAGGTGGGGACATGATGTTGGAGATGGGGACATGAACTTGGAGGTGGGAACATGATGTTGGAGATGGGGACATGACCTTGGAGATGGGGACATGACCTTTCAGGTGGGGACATGACCTTGGAGGTGGGGACATGATGTTGGAGATGGGGACATGACCTTGGAGGTGGGGACATGAACTTGGAGATGGGGACATGACCTTGGAGGTGGGGACATGATGTTGGGGATGGGGACATGATCTTGGATGTGAGGACATGATCTTGGAGATGGAGACATGACCTTGGAGGTGGGGACATGATGTTGGAGATGGGGACATAACCTTGGAGATGGGGACATGATCTTGGAGGTGAGGACATGACCTTGGAGGTGGGGATGTGACCTTTCAGGTGGGGTCAGGACCCAAAAGTGCTGCTGGAGGTGAGGTCCTCATGACCTAAAAGTGCTCAGAGGAGGAGGATGAAGGATACAGGAGGAGGATGACGGAAACAGGAGGATGTATCCTTGGACGTGACCATGGAGATCCACCATGTTGGACCAAGACCTTGTTCCAACCCTGATAATTCTTGACCCATTTCCATGCCCAAAGGAGCTTGGAAAGGATTCTGAAGATCCACCAGGAGCTTGGATCCGTGTGGACCAAAACCCTGATGATTCTTGACCCATTTCCAAGCAGAAAACAGCTTGGACATCACCATGGAGATCCACCATGTTGGACCAAGACCCTGCTCCAACCCTGATGATTCTTGACCCATTTCCACACAGGAAACAGCTTGGGCATGACAACCGGTTTGGACATTTGGTGGATCTCCGTGCAGGAGCAAGGAGAAGCAAGAGCGAGAACGAGAGCAAAGCGAAAAGAAAAAGCAAAAAAGCGAAAGCAGCACCAAGTCCTGCCCGTCTCTGATAAGGCTGATAAGAAAAATCCGAAACAAAAGTTTCGTTCTTCAGAGCCGGTCTTGGAGGAACAGGACACGATGTCCAGCAAAAACGACCACACGAATGGAGATACAAACATCAGAACGCCACCCGAGGACAACGATGGTGATGATGGTGGTGGTGGCCATCATATTGGTCGTGATGATAATGATGGTGATGATGGTAATGGTGTGATGGTGGTGATGAAGAAGGTTTTGATGTGGGTCACGGTCATGATGATGATGACGTTGATGATGATGATGATGATGAGGTTCTGGTGGTGGAAATCACCACCCCACCATGTCTCTGATATGCGTGGTTGAGTCCTCTGACTGCGAGGTTTGGATCAGTCAGCATGGGCTGGACATCTGGTGGAGAACGGGGTGTCAGGAACATCTGGGGTGTCCCCACTGCCCTGGTCCCACCACGGCAGGAGAGCAGGAGGAACTTACCAGCTCCGAGGTGACCGAAACCTCACGGTTGACTGACTGCTCAAGCTGGACATCTGTGGGAGAGGAGGGTTCAGTGGTGGTGTTTGGGGTGGGGAGATGGGGGCCACCAACCACCCCCACCACCCCTGTGGGGTCACCAGAGACCCCCCACCCACTCCACACCCACCTCGGTTCTGGGAGGTGACGTTGAACCTTCCTGGGCACGAACCGTTCCTCATCTTCTGCTCAGCCCTGGGGATGGGTCAGGGGGTGTGGGGGGTCACCATCAGCAGGCCCGTCCCTGCCTGGACCTCCTCAGCTCCTCCACACCCCCACAAAGAACCAAGGTCACCCCCCTTCCAACCCTCAGGACCTCATTGAGGATGAGGAACATCTTGGAAACCACCCCATGGAGACCTCCCAACCCTGTCCCCTCTCACGTGTCGAGGAACCCCTTTTTCCGAGCTCGGTGGACGCAGATGGAGAGGACGATGACCACGAGGACCAGGAAGGCCAAGGGTATGCCCAGGCCCACTTTCAGTCTGCGAGCCAGTCTGTGGACCCGTGATGCGCAGTAGTCATCTTGGTACCAGAACACCTCGGGCTCATCGCAACTGGTGGGGTGGGACAAGGGAGGTCAACCCAAAGCTGAGACCCCCTAGAAGAAACCCCTCCCACCCCAACCCCAAGCCCCGCTTGAAGCAAGACTTGAGCTCCACCTCAGGGGGCTTAACCCTGGAGATGATCGTGGAGATCCACCAGAAGGTTTGGATCCACTGTAGAAGAAGACCCTACACTAAACTCAATGATTTTTTGACCTCTTGTTCTGCAGAGAAAATCTCGGAGGTGGGCCTGGAGTTACACCAGAAGGGTTGGATCCATGTTGGACCAAGACCTTGCTCCAACCCTGATGATTCTTGACCCATTTCCATGCCCAAAGGAGCTTGGAAAGGATTCTGAAGATCCACCAGGAGCTTGGATCCGTGTGGACCAAAACCCTGATGATTCTTGACCCATTTCCAAGCAGAAAACAGCTTGGACATCACCATGGAGATCCACCATGTTGGACCAAGACCCTGCTCCAACCCTGATGATTCTTGACCCGTTTCCACGCGCAAAGGAACTTGGACGTGACCATGGAGATCCACATGAAGGATCCATGTGAGACAGCTTTGGAGGAGGAGGATGATGAGTTTCCTTCATCCCTTACAAGCACTTAGGACCTGCGAGGGTGACGTTGCACTTCCCATGGTGGCAGTCGATGGTGTTGGGCGTGTCCAGCGTGCAGTTGGACACGCAGGACAACCCGGAGATGGTCAGGTTGGGGTAGTAGTATTCTTGGAGTTCCTCAGATACTCGCGTCTGGCAGAAGGCTGGAGAAAGGACAGAGGTCACCTGGAGCTCCTCTGGAGACCCCAAACCCACCTGGGTCCCCACCATCCACTCACTAGCCACATCGAAATCGCCCATGGTGGTGGTGACGTTCAGCTCGGAGGAGTTGAAGCACAGGTCACCTGCAAGAGAGGTCCAACAGGTGGAGGACACCGCCCCACAGATCTTCTCTGGGTTGTCCAGGGTGGTTTGGGCTGGTGGGAAGGTGTCCTCCACCCCACGGACGGCCCTGGTTGTCCCCAGCCCGGCGGTGGGAAGGTGACAAGGTACCGCTGGCGCAGTTGAATTCCACTGCCGCCGCCTCGATCTTCTCCTTCAACTCGGCCGCGATGTTCTGGAGTTTCTCCTGCGTCTCGGAGGTCATCTTCAGGGACACGGTGAAGAAGTGCTCCACCACCACGCTGCCGTTCCTGGACAGAAACGTCACTGTCCCCATCAGAACGTTCTTTTTCCCACAGAATGACCCCAAAATCGCCGTCCTGGTGACCCCGGCGCTCACCTGAGACCGGTCACCACGATGCCCTGGTAGCCCTCGATGGTGGAGT
Source organism: Melozone crissalis (assembly GCF_028551555.1). Taxonomy (NCBI): domain Eukaryota; kingdom Metazoa; phylum Chordata; class Aves; order Passeriformes; family Passerellidae; genus Melozone; species Melozone crissalis. The sequence goes on from NW_026536207.1 coordinate 35,326, forward strand.
AGACCGGGTCCATCTGGAAGAGAAGATGTCTCCAAGGTGGGATGGTTGGGTCCGTTCCCCTCTCACCCTCCTGGATCTCCCCCTCATTTTGGGTGTTCCCCCCACCAAAATCCATCCCGGTGGACCTGGAGAACACCACGCAAGGACTTGGAGAAGTTCTCGGAGAACTTGGGATGCTCCACCAGGTAGATCCTGACCTCAGGTGGGGTCCCGTGTCCCTTTACCTGCTTGATGAATTCCTCGACGAACTTCTTGTAGGCGGATGAGCTGCTGTTCTCCAGGTCCTCGGTGAAGTTCCGGTTGGTGACGCGCAGCTCCACCTCCACCGTCCCATTGGTCTCTGGTCCAAAACCACCCCATGAAGGAGGGTGGGGCAGAGAGACCTTCCCAGGCAGGTGGGACCCCATAAATCTCCTCCTAAGTCCCCCGAATTTGGGGCTTGTTGTGAAGGAACCAGGAGAAACGTCCTCCACCCATCGGAGGAGACCATGGGTGATGCCAGCGAGGATTGGGCCGTGTCCCATCTCCCAAAATTCCCACCTGGTCATCACCCAGCTCCAAAAATCCCCAAAAATTTCCAGGTGGGAACCTCAGGTAGATCCCACCTCACCCTCAGGGGGCAGGACCTGGTGGAACCACCACCTCCTCCCAGATTTTGGAGTTCTGAAAGACCCTGATGATTCTTGGACCCACTCTTTCCAAGCAGAAAACAGCTTGGAAGTGACCATGGAGATCCACCTGAAGGGTTGGGAATGACCATGGAGATCCACCTGAAGGGTTGGGAATGACCATGGAGATCCACCTGAAGGGTTGGGAATGACCATGGAGATCCACCTCAAGGGTTGGGAATGACCATGGAGATCCACCTCAAGGGTTGGGAATGACCATGGAGATCCACCTGAAGGGTTGGGAATGACCATGGAGATCCACCTCAAGGGTTGGGAATGACCATGGAGATCCACCTGAAGGGTTGGGAATGACCATGGAGATCCACCTGAAGGGTTGGGAATGACCATGGAGGTCCACCTCAAGGGTGGGAAATGACCATGGAGGTCCACCTGAAAGGTTGGAAATGACCATGGAGATCCACCTCAAGGGTGGGAAATGACCATGGAGGTCCACCTGAAAGGTTGGAAATGATCATGGAGGTCCACCTGAAAGGTTGGAAATTACCATGGAGATCCACCTCAAGGGTTGGAAATGACCATGGAGATCCACCTGAAAGGTTGGATCCATGTGGGACAGCTTTGGAAGAGGAGGAGGACCTACAGAGGATGTTCTTTGAGATATGGCCACACCTGGAGAACATCTTGAGATCTTCCTCACCCATCAGATCTCATCCCAGCTTTCTCATCCCAAAAATAAGACGGAATTCCTACCAGCGTTGGTCTCGATGGTGTTGCTGATGTCTTCACACCTGTCCCCGGTGAAGCCCAGGGGACACTGGCAGTGGCCATTGACCCAGGTGCCACCATTGCTGCAGATCCCTGGAAGGAGAAGACATGGAGGAGGAACCAGGAGGAACGTGGGAAGGAGCCAGGGGGGAAGGAGGGGTGGGAAGTACCTGGAGTGGTGGGGGAGTGAGGACCGGTGGTCATGGTGGTGGTCATGGTGGTGGTCATGGTGGTTGTAGGTGTGGTGATGGTGGTTGAAGGGTTGGAGGTGGTGGTCATAAGGGTGGTGGTGGTCCCAGATGTGGTGGTGGTGGTGGTCTCAGAGATGATGTTGGTGGTCCCAGGGTTGGTGGTGCTGACCCCAGGGGTGGAGATAGTCGCAGGGATGGTGGTGGTGGTCCCAGAGATTGTGGTGGTGGTCCCAGAGATTGTGGTGGTGGTCTCAGAGATGGTGGTGGTGGTCCCAGATGTGGTGGTGATGGTCCCAGGGGTGGTGGTGATGGTCCCAGGGGTGGTGGTGGGGGTCCCAGGGGTGGTGGTGATGGTCCCAGGGGTGGTGGTGGGGGTCCCAGGGGTGGTGGTGGGGGTCCCAGGGGTGGTGGTGGTGGTCCCAGGGGTGGTGGTGGGGGTCCCAGGGTTGGCAGGGTTGGTGGTGGGGGTCTCAGGGGTGATGTTGGTGGTCCCAGGGGTGGCGGTGGTGGTCCCAGGGGTGGTGGTGGTAGCTCCAGAGATGATGTTGGTGGTCTCAGGGGGAGTGGTGGTCCCAGAGATGGTGGAGTTGGTCCCAGGTGTGGAGTTGGTCACAGGGATGGTGGTGGTGGTCCCAGAGATGGTGGTGATGGTCCCAGGGAAAGTGGTGGTGGTCCCAGAGTGGGTGGTGGCCCCAGAGATGGTGGTGGTGGTCACAGGGATGGAGGCGGTCTCAGGGGTGGTGGAGGTTCCAGGGGAGGTGATGGTCCCAGGGAAAGTGGTGGTGGTCCCAGAGTGGGTGGTGGTCCCAGAGTGGGTGGTGGCCCCAGAGATGGTGGTGGTGGCCCCAGAGATGGTGGTGCTGATCCCAGGGGTGGAGCTAGTCACAGGGATGGTGGTGGAGTTGGTCTCAGGGGTGGTGGTGTTGGTCACAGAGGTGCTGGTGGTCCAAGGTGAGGTCGGGGTGGTCCCAAGGATCACAGTGGTGGTCCCATGTGCAGCCGTGGTTGCCTCAGGAAGGGTGGTCCCAGGGAAGGCGGTGGTGGTGCCAGAGATGGTGGTGGTGGTCCCAGGTGTGGTGGCGTTGGTCCCAAGGGTGGTGGTGGTCCCAGGTGTGGTGGCGTTGGTCCCAAGGGTGGTGGTGGTCCCAGATGTGGTGGAGTTGGTCCCAAGGGTGGTGGTGGTCCCAGACGTGGTGGAGTTGGTCCCAAGGGTGGTGGTGGTGGTCTCAGACGTGGTGGAGTTGGTCCCAAGGGTGGTGGTGGTCTCAGACGTGGTGGAGTTGGTCCCAAGGGTGGTGGTGGTCCCAGACGTGGTGGAGTTGGTCCCAAGGGTGGTGGTGGTCCCAGGTGTGGTGGCGTTGGTCCCAAGGGTGGTGGTGGTCCCAGACGTGGTGGAGTTGGTCCCAAGGGTGGTGGTGGTCCCAGGTGTGGTGGAGTTGGTCCCAAGGGTGGTGGTGGTCCCAGATGTGGTGGAGTTGGTCCCAAGGGTGGTGGTGGTCCCAGGTGTGGTGGAGTTGGTCCCAAGGGTGGTGGTGGTCCCAGGTGTGGTGGCGTTGGTCCCAAGGGTGGTGGTGGTCCCAGACGTGGTGGCGTTGGTCCCAAGGGTGGTGGTGGTCCCAGGTGTGGTGGAGTTGGTCCCAAGGGCGGTGGTGGTCCCAGAGCTGGTGACGGTCTCAGGGAGGGTGGAGGTTCCAGGGGTTGTGGTGGTCCCAGGGAAGGCGGTGGTGATCCCAGGGGTGGACTTAGACACAGGGGTGGTGGTGGTCTCAGGGAAGGTGGAGGTTCCCAGGGACGTGGTGGTCCCAGGGGTGGTGGTGGTGGTCTCAGACGTGGTGGAGTTGGTCCCAGGTGTTGGGTTGGTGGCCCCAGGGAAGGTGGTGTTGGTCCCAGAGAAGGTGGTGGGGATGACAGGGACTGTGGTGGTGCCAGGGGTGGTAGAAATGGTCTCAGGACTGGTGGTGGTCTCAGGGATGGTGGAGTTGGTCCCGGAGATGGTGGTGATTCCAGGGATGGTCATGGTGGTGGCAGGGGTGGTGGTGGTCTCAGGGAAGGTGGTGGTCTCAGGACTGGTGGTCCAAGAGAAGGTCGTGGTGGTGCCAGGGGTGGTGGTGATGTTCTCAGGGGGGTCAGAAACGGTCTCAGGAGTGGTGGCCCTCCACGTGTCATTGGTGGCTTTAGGGCTGGTGGCTCCAGGTTTGGTGGTGCCAGGTCTGGCCGTGGTTCCAGGTGTCCTGGTCGCTCCGGTGGCTTCGGCAGCGATGGTTTCTGTGGACACAGAGCAGAAGATCCCTATCTCAGGTGGCTTCGGCGTGTCCTGCTGTCCAGGTGTTCATTTGGAGCCTCCTTGGTACCTCCAATGGTTTCAATCCACCCCATCCCACCTGGACCAGGTGGGGCCTTCTGGAACTCCTCGATTTTGGGACCGACCATCTCCTCCTCCTCCTCTTCCTCACCCCGAGGGTGACAAAGTCCCCATGGTCGCCCTCTGCCACCCCCGATCTCCTCCAGGCGCAGGTATGGACCTTGGGCACCGTTATCAATCTCAGGTAGAACCCGTTATCAATTCCAGCTCCGCCTTATCAGCCCCGGGTGCCTCTTATCAGCCTCAGGTGATCTCTTATCTCTCCCCCTTCTGATCTTTGACTTTCGTTTCTCCTTTCTCCTTTCTCCCGTGTCCTCCTCAGCTGACACCTGTGCAGGTGAGGCCCCACCCAGGTCACCCTCAGGGCCGTGGGGACACTTTGGCCTCACCTGAGGGAAAAAAAAATTTCCTTTTTTATGAGGAAAAATTGAGTTTTGCCTCGTTAAAATCAGGAATTTTCACTCATTAAAATCAGGATTTTTCCTCATTAAAATCAGGAATTTTCCCTCATTAAAATCAGGAAATTTCCTTAATCAAAATCAGGAATTTTCCCTCATTAAAATGAGGATTTTTCCTCATTAAAATGAAGAATTTTTCCTCACTAAAATCAGGAAATTTCCCCAATTAAAATCAGGAATTTTTCCCTCATCAAAATCAGGAATTTTCCCTCATTAAAATGAGGATTTTTCCTCATTAAAATGAGGAATTTTTCCTCATTAAAAACAGGAATTTTCCCTAATAAAAATCAGGAATTTTTCCTCATTAAAATCAGTAATTTTCCCTCATCATAATCAGGGATTTTTCCTCATTAAAATTCCCACCTGGGAAATTTTACGGCTTCGTTAAGAAACGAACAAAAAAATAACTCTTTAAAAAAAACAAACCCCAACACTTAGAACACCCCAAAATCTGAATTTTCTCAGCCTGGCGGCCCCTCCTCGAGGTTCTCCAGCTGTGACTGCTCTGATGAGGCGGCTCTGGTGCAATTAACCCAATTAACGCGGCCTCTTAACGAAGTTTCCCGGCATGGACTGCTGGGAATGGCGGGGGAGGAGGAGGAGGAGGAGGAGGAAGGGGGCAGTGGGGAATCGGGAAGGGCCGGGGTGGAATTTGGGGAGGGGGCTCAGGGCAGGGTGGGGACAGGTGGGGAGAGGCACCTGAGCCACCCCTGACCCATCCCCAGAGACCCCTGACCCATTTCCATGGACCCCAGACCCATTCCCAGGGACCCCAGCTATCCCTATGGATCCTCATCCATTCCCATGGACCCCTGACCCATTCCCATGGACCCCTCACCCATTCCACGGACCCCTGACCCTTTCCAGAGACCCTTGACCCATTCCATGGACCCCTGACCCATTCCATGGATCCCTGACCCATTTTCAGGGACCCCTGACCCATTCCCATGGACCCCTGACCCTTTCCAGAGACCCCTGACCCATTTCCAGAGACCCCTGACCCATTCCACGGATCCCTGACCCATTCCCAGGGACTCCTGGCCCATTTTCAGAGACCCCTGACCCATTCTCTGAGACCCCTGACCCATTCCCAGGGACCCCTGACCCATTTCCAGAGACCCCTGACCCATTCCCATGGACCCCTGACCCATTCCCAGAGACCCCTGACCCATTCCCAGAGACCCCTGACCCATTCCCAGGGACCCCTGACCCATTCCCCAGGACCTCTAACCCATTCCCATGGACCCCTGACCCATTCCCCAGGACCTCTAACCCATTCCCAGGGACCCCTGACCCATTCTCAGGGACCCCTGACCTGTTCCCATGGACCCCTGACCCATTCCCAGGGACCCCTGACCCATTTCCAGGGACCCCAACTATCCCTATGGATCCTCATCCATTCCCATGGACCCCTGACCCATTCCCGGCGACCCCTGACCCATTCCCATGGACCCCTGACCCATTCCCCAGGACCTCTAACCCATTCCCATGGACCCCTGACCCATTCCCCAGGACCTCTAACCCATTCCCATGGACCCCTGACCCATTCCCAGGGACCCCTGACCCATTCCCGGCGACCCCTGACCCATTTCCATTCACCCCACAATGGGATCAGACCCCCGGAGAGGGAGATTTCATCCACGGAACGGAGGAGCTGGGGCTGAACCCCCCCCTTTCCACAGGAGATCCCCGCAGAAAACCCCACGAGGAGACACCACCACCTCCAATTCCTCCTTTCCCCCCCCCCCCCCCCCCCCCAAAAAAAAAAAAAAGAAATCCCAGGAAAAAAAAAATCCCAAGAATTCCCAGCCCCAACTCACCCGTTCCTCCTCCGGGGATGAAGAGGAGGAGGAGGAGGGAAAAACGGGGACGAAGGATGGGAACTGTGATTTTCCCCATCATGGCTCCTCCACCGGCACCATGCCGGCAGCCGGGAGAGGAGGAACCTTTGATCCCAGAGCTGGGAAGGGACCAAACCTTCAACCCCACGTTGGTGACGCCGCCGTGGGGCGGCCAAAGCTCATCCAGGACCTCTCCTGGACATCAGGAACCCCTTGGAGACCCCTTTGGATCACGGTTGGGTCACGGTTGGGTCATGGTTGGGTCACGGTTGGTCACTAAGGGGCGACAGCCACCAAAACCCATCCCGAGAGGACACTCAGGTGGCCAAAGCTCATCCAGGACCTCTCCTGGACATCAGGAACCCCTTGGAGACCCCTTTGGATCACGGTTGGGTCACGGTTGGGTCATGGTTGGGTCACGGTTGGTCACTGAGGGGCGACAGCCACCAAACCCCGTCCCAAGGGGACACTCAGGTGGCCGAAACCGACATCTCAAACCTTCCCAAAATCCCCACGAGGGAAATTTGGGACCTTCTGGAGATTCCCCGAGCCCTCAGGACCGAGCCCAAACTCTTTGGCCGCGCTTTTCCTGCGTTTCCAGCCCGGCGGGCGGGGACGGCGGTTTTTCCGCCCAGAAAGCAAACATTGGTTTTTATTATTTATTTAATTTTTTTTATTTTCCCAGGGATCGGGGAGGGGTGGGAAGGGCGGGAATTGGAATTTTGGGGGCGGCGGGAGGTCAGGGTTTTTTTTATTGGATTCGGGGGGGGGGTTCCGCCCCGCCGGTGTTTGGCCAAGGGGCGTCGCGCGGGATTTCCTCCTTCTCCGCCGCTTGTGGGTCGGTTTCGGGTCCTGGTTGGGGCTGTCGGGGTTGGGGATTCCATCCGAGCCACCCCTCGGCCCTCAATCCCCACCCACCATCCTCAAAATCCCAACTGTGACCCCAAAATTTCCAATCTCAACCCCCGAAACTCCGATCTCGAAGTTCAAAACCCCCCAAATTGGTGCCCCAAACCCCAACAGTGAACCCAAAATCCAACCTTGGGCTTTGAAGATTCAGCTGTGTCCTCCAAACCCCCAAACTTCATCCCAAAATCCCAACTGTGACCCCAAAATTCCAATCTCAACCCCAAAACTCCGATTTCGACGTTCAAAACCCCAAATTGGTGCCCCAAACCCCAAAATCCAACCTGGATTTCCAAAATCCAACTTTGCACCTTAAAGGCTCAATTGTGTCCTCCAGACCCCCCCAAACTCGATCCCAAAATGCCAACTTTGACCCCAAAACCTCATCTCAACCCTAAAACTCCCAGTCCGGAGCCCCAAACCCCAAAACTCCCGTCTCAACTTTCAAAATCCCCAATCTCAATATCCAAAATCCATTGTTTAACCCCAAACTTCAGCCGTGATTTCAAATTCCCAACCTTGACCCCAAAACCCCAAACCTTAATTCTCAAAACCTCAATCTTGACCCCGAAACCCCAAACCTTGACCCCCCAAAACCCCAGTTTTTCCCCAAAACTTCAATCTTGACTCCCAAAACCCCGATCTTGAGCCCCCAAAACACCAGTTTTACCCCCAAAACCCCAATCTTGACCCCCAAAACCTCAATCTTGACCCCCCAAACCCCAGTTTTACCCCCAAAACCCCAATATTGACCCCCCAAACCCCAGGTTTTACCCCCAAAACCCCAATATTGACCCCAAAACCCCAGTTTTTCCTCCAAAACCCTAATCTTGACCCCCTACACCCCAGTTTTATCCCCAAAACCCCAATCTTGACCCGCAAAACCCAGTTTTTCCTCCAAAACCCCAATCTTGACCCCAAAACCCCAATCTTGACCCCCAAAACCTCGATCTTGACCCCAAAACCCCAGTTTCCCCCTCAAAACCTCAATCTTGACCCCCCAAACCCCCCGTTTTTCCCCCAAAGCCCCAAACCCTGACCCCAAACCCCAAATCTCAACCTCCAGCACCTCAATCATGACCTCAAACCCCCAACCTCGAGCCCCCAAAACCCCCAGCCCCAAATCTTGACCCCCAAAAAATCTCAACCCCTTTCCTTCCTTTGAGGATCCCACCCCATTTTTTGGGGGTGATTTTTCAAGAGACGAAATAAACGCGTTAATAAATATAATTTCCGCGGAAATGAAGATTTTCCACCTCAGACATCGCTCCCAAAGCCGGATCCAACCCCAAACCCCCCTGAGATTTCCTCTCCAAGGAGAATCCCCCCCCCCCAAAAAAGGGCCATGGGAGGATCTCTCCTCTCACAGAGGATCCCAATTTTGGGAGTTTTCCCCCAAAAATGAGGGGTCCGATGGTGTCGGTCGCTGCCCCGATGGCTCCAAGGGTCTTGGGGGGCTCCTTGGTCACCCCCAGGTATGGAGGGGCGGTCACAGAGCTGCTGCACCTTCTGCCACCACCTGGAAAATGGGGAGGGGGCTGAGGGTTAGGATTCGGGGTCAAAATTGGGAATTTGGGGTCAAACCAGGGGTTTTGAAGGTCAAAGTTGTGTTTTGGGGGGTCACAATTTGAGGTTTTGTGGGTTGGTGTTGGGGGTGGGATGTTGAGGGTTTGAAGGTCACAGTTTGGGGTTTTGAAGTTCAAAATTTGGGGTTTGGGTTGGAATTTGGAGTTTGGGGTTCACCATTAGGAATTTGGGGTCAAGGTTGGACATTTTGGGGTCATATTTATGGTTTTGGGGTCGAGATAGGAGCTTTGGGGTTCAGTTGGAGTCTGGGGTTCACAACTGGGAATTTGGGGTTAAGGTCGGACGTTTTGGGGTCAGAATTATGGTTTTGGGGTCCAGATAGGGTGTTTGGGGCTGAATTTGGGGTTTTGAGGTCACGGTTTGGGTTCCGGAGATCCAAATTGGGATTATGAGGTCACACTTGGGGGCTTGAGCATTTTGAGGTCATTGTCGGGATTTTGGGGCTCACAATTTTGGTTTTGGGGCCAAAATTGGGGTTGTAAGGTCACACTTGGGAGCTTGGACATTTTGAGGTCATTTGTTGGGGTTTTGGGGGTCACAATTTGGGTTTTGGGGTCAAAATTGGGGTGGTGAGGTCATATTTGGGGACTTAGACATTTTGAGGTCATTGTCAGGGTTTTGGGGGTCACAATTTGGGTTTTGGGGCCAAAATTGGGATTATGAGGTCACACTTGGGGCTTGGACATTTTGAGGTCATTGTCAGGGTTTTGGGGGTCACAATTCGGGTTTTGGGGCCAAAATTGAGGTTCCAGCTCAATCTCAGTCTGAAGACTCCCCCCAAACCGACGTCCCCCCGTCACCCACCGACGCCGGCGGCTCGGCCACCTCCGAGCTGGGCTTGTAGGTGTTGTACCCGTAGGGACCTGTGAGGACGAAGATGAGGATGAGGACGACGATGATGACCCCACGAGGATTTTGGGGCGTTTTCCCCTCTCCACGAGGGTTTTGGGGCTCACCTTTGCCGGTTCCTCGGCCGTTGACGTGATAGATGCCAGTGACGCGGCTGTTGCGGCCCCCGTCCGGCCAATTGTCCTCGGCGGTCACTCTGTGGAGTGGGGCGAGGTTCAGGGGGCTGGGGGTGGTGGGTGGTGGTCTCAAGCCTCCCACCCAACCCGTTATCGATTCCAGCTCCTCCTTATCAGCCCCGGGTGCCTCTTATCAGCCCCAGGTACCTCTTATCAAACCCCAGGTGATCTCTTATCTCTCCCCCTTATCAAATTTGACTTTTGCTTCTCCTTTCTCCCGTGTCCTCCTCACCTGACACCTGTGCAGGTGAGTCCCCACCCAGGTGAGCTCCTTGGTCACCCTCAGGGCCGTGGGGACACTTTGGCCTCACCCCAGGGAAAAAAAATTTTCCTTTTTTATGAGGAAAAATTGAGATTTTCCTCATTAAAATGAGGAATTTTTCCTCATTAAAATGAGGAATTTTTCCTCATTAAAATGAGGAATTTTCACTCATTAAAATCAGGAATTTTCCCTCATTAAAATGAGGAATTTTTCCTCATTAAAATGAGGAATTTTCACTCATTAAAATCAGGAATTTTCCCTCATTAAAATGAGGAATTTTTCCTCATTAAAATGAGGAATTTTCACTCATTAAAATCAGGAATTTTCCCTCATTAAAATGAGGAATTTTTCCTCATTAAAATGAGGAATTTTCACTCATTAAAATCAGGAATTTTCCCTCATTAAAATGAGGAATTTTCCCTCATTAAAATCAGGAATTTTCACTCATTAAAACGAGGAATTTTCCCTTATTAAAATGAGGAATTTTCCCTTATCAAAATCAGGAATTTTCCGTCATCAAAATGAGGAATTTTCACTCATTAAAATGAGGAATTTTCCCTTATTAAAATGAGGAATTTTGCCTCATCAAAATCAGGAAAATTTCCCTCATTAAAATCAGGAATTTTTCCTCATTAAAATCCCCACCTGGGAAATTTCACGGCTTCGTCAAGAAAACTCCAAACGAGCAAAAAAAAAAATCCTTAAAAAAACCCAAAATCCACTTTGTCCCTCATGGAGCAAAGCTGCTGGACACCAAATTTTGGGGTCCCACCACCCCCAAATCCCCTTCCTGCGACCCCCTCACCTGGCCCCAGGTGGTTTCCCCGTCCCGCGGGCCAGGCGGACGGTGAGGACGATGCAGAGGATGAGGAGGATGAGGATGGTCAGGCCCAGCCCCAGCCCCACGCCCAGGCCCAGCCCCAGCTTGCTGATGTGGGTCTGGCAGCGGTCGCCGGTCGAGAGGTACCAGGGCAGGTCCGGGCAGCTGCAGGGACAGGGGACAGGTGACACGTCACAGGTGACACGTCACAGGTGACAGGTGACGGGTCATGGGGAGGGTCCTCAGCCCCTCCCAGGGTGGGAGGAACCTCCCAGGAACCCGCTGGAATCACAGGAGGCTTCCCTGGAGTTCCACCACCATGACCATGGGTTGGGATTGAGGTTTGAGGTGGTCAAGGGGTTTGGGGGGGTCAAGGGTTAAATTTGGAGGTCAAGGGTTGAGTTTGGGGGTCAAGGGTTGGGTTTGAAGGGCAGGACTTGACAGGAGCCAAGGGTTGGACCACTGTGGTCAAAGTTTTGGGGTTGAGGTTTTGAGGCCAAAGTCTGGGGTCGAGGTTTTGGGGTCAAGACTTTGAGGTGGAAGTTTTGGGGTCGAAATTTTGGGGTCGAAATTTTGGGGCCAAGGTTTTGGGGCCAAAGTTTTGGAGTCGAGGTTTTGGGGTCAAGATTTTGGGGCCAAGGTTTTGGGTCCAAAGTTTTGGGTTCTGGTGGGACCTTGGCCATCAAACATCGGCGATGCCGAGCCCGAAACCTCCAATTTGGGGTCAAACACTGCGATTCAACTTCTTCGCCCCTTCTTTGCCCATTTGACCCCAGCCCCAAGTCCCGCCTCAAGATGTGACCAGTGGGCGTGGCCAGGGGGTGGTGGGCGTGGCCGGGGGTGGGCGTGGCCAACTCACAAGCACTGTGGCCCGTCGCGGGTGAGCCGGCAGAGCCCGCGGTGGCAGTCGAAGGCGCCGGGGACTTTGAGGGTGCAGTTGGTGACGCACAGGAGCCCGTTGGCCGTGCGGTATGGGAAATAAAAGCGGCTGAAGTTGGCCGGGGCGTGCGTCCGGCAGAGCTCTGGAGAAGACAAAGCCTGGTCAAGAGTCCACCTGTGCTCGTCCCACGTCCCCAAGGGTCCATCCTGAGTGTCCATCTCAAGTGTCCATCCCAAGTGTCCATCCCAAGGATCCATCCCAGTGTCCATCCCATTGTACATCCCAGTGTCCATCCCAGTGTCCATCCCAAGGATCCATCCCAGTGTCCATCCCATTGTACATCCCAGTGTCCATCCCAGTGTCCATCCCAAGGATCCATCCCAGTGTCCATCCCATTGTACATCCCAGTGTCCATCCCAGTGTCCATCCCAAGGATCCATCCCAGTGTCCATCCCAGTGTCCATCCCAAGTGTCCATCCCAGTGTCCATCCCAAGGAACCATCCCAGTGTCCATCCCAGTGTCCATCCCAGAGTCCATCCCAGTGTCCACCCCAAGCATCCCCAGATGTCCCCAAGCCTCACCGGTGTCATTGAGCGCTGGCCTGGTGGCCCTGGTGGCCCTGGCGGAGGTGGCCGTGAAGCAGAGCCCATCTAGGGGAGAGGACATCCCGGGGTGGTCACTGAGGGCCACCAGAGGTGGTGGGGACCATCCCAGGCCAGGCTGGGGTCACCTACCGGCCGCGGTGCTGCAGTTGTGGGGCTGGGACGCGGCGTTGGTCATGGCCAGCAGCTCCAGGGCTTGGTGCTCCAGGCTGGCGTTGGTGGGCAGGGGGCGCAGCTGGACGCGGTAGTTGACCACCACGCTGCCGCGGCTGGGGGGACACGGGCGGGGATTGGGGGCTTGGGGGTCCTCAGGTGACACAGCCCGTCCCATCTTGTCCCATGGATCCCACGCATCCCATCCCATGGATTCCATCCCATCCCATCCTGTTCCAGATGTTCTTCACCCATCCCAGAGGTTCTTCCCCATCCCATCCCATCCCATCCCAGATGTTCTTCACCCATCCCAGAGGTTCTTCCCCATCCCATCCCATCCCATCCCAGATGTTCCTCACCCATCCCAGAGGTTCTTCCCCATCCCATCCCATCCCATGGATTCCATCCCATCCCAGATGTTCCTCACCCATCCCAGAGGTTTTTCTCCATCCCATCCCATTCCACCCCATGGATCCCATCCTATCCCATCCCAGATGTTCCTCACCCACCTCAGGCTCAGGACGTTGATCCCGCGGTAGCCGGGGACATTCCGGTAGATCCCGTCCATCTGGGGACAGAGGGACACCGGTCACCCGGGGGGGGTCTCGGGGTGGAACCCTGGGGTCCTTTGGGATGGTCCCTCAGGATGGTCCTGGGGGCCACTTGGGATGATCCCAAGGGTCCTTTGAGGTGGTCCTGGGGTCTTCTGGGATGGTCCTGGGGACCCCTTAGGGTGGTCCTGAGGGTCCCCAGGGATGTCCCCTTGGGATGATCCTGAGGGTCCTCGTGGTGGAACCTTGGGGTGATCCTGGGGGTCCCTTGGGATGGACCCTTGGGGTGGACATTTGGGGTGGTTCCCTGGGATGGACACTCAGGATGGACCCATGGGATGGACCCTTGGGATGGACACTTGGGATGGACCCTTGGGATGGACATTTGAGGTGGTTCCTTGGGGTGACCCCGGTGGTCCCTCAAGATGTCCCCACCCCCAGGAGCTCCCACCCATGGTGGTCTCACCGTCCGGCCGAACTCCTCAGCAAATCGCCGGTGGCCTGGGGACGACGCGTCCCTCATGTCCTCCGAGAAGTCCCGGTTGGTGACACGCGCCATCATGGTCACGAAGGGCCCCAGCTCTGCGGGGACAGAGGCGTCCGTGACCTGGGGACACCTCAGAGGGGACAGGGGGGTGACAGGTGGGCGTGTCCCACCCCTTACCTGCCGTCAGGTTGATGGTGGTGGCTCCGAACTCGCAGCGAGGACCGTCCATGTTGGGGGGGCAGAGACACGCCGTGCCCATCCAGAGCCCCCCGTTCAGGCAGGGGTCTGGGGGGGACACCAGGGCTTGGGGACATCGGGGAGGTCACCAGGACCACCAGTGTCCCCTCATAGTTACACACAGTTGGTCCCACCATCATCACACAGTTTTGGGGTGAAAACCAGAAAAACCCCAAGTCTTGGTTCCACCACCCTCCTGCTGTGGTGGTGGGGTCAACACCCCCAAAATCCCCATGGATTTGGGGAGGGGGTCTTCCCACCCAAGGCAGATCCACCGTTTGAGTCTCACCATCACCACACCTCCGGTTTTGGGGTGAAAACCACAAAAACCCCAATTCTTGGTGCCACCACCAAGGTCTTGAGGTCCCATCCTTGAGGTCTCCTCCTGGGTGAGGTGTCCCCCTCCCCAAAATCCCCATGTATTGGTGGGGAGGGGTCTTCCCACCCAAGGCAGATCCACCATCCCAGTTCCACCATCACCGCTCTCCCAGTTTTGGGGTGAAAACCACAAAACCCTCAATTCCCACCCTTGAGGGTGTCACCACACCCACCCTTGAGGTCTCCTTCTGGGTGGGACATCTCCTTCCCCAACACCCCCACAGATTTGAGGAGGGGTCCCCCCACCCCACCCAACCCCACCAACCTCTCGTGGTGGCCACCGTGGTGGTCGTGGTGGTGGTGGTGGTGGTGGTTCTCCCGGTTCTTCTCGTCGCCTCCCTCGTCCGGCGCGGCGTCCTCACCGTGGTGGGTCTGGGTTCTTCACAGCGGTCTCCGGAGAAGCCGGGCGGGCAGAAGCACGCGGTGCCCACGGCGGTGCCCCCGTGGCGGCAGGCGGTGGCCGGGTCGGGGGCGGCGCAGCGCGGTCCGGCGCGGCCGGGCGGGCACACGCAGCGGTCGCCCACGGCCGTGCTGCCGCCGGCGCAGCGGTCGGCGGGGTCGGGGGTCTCGCAGGCGGGGCCGGAGAAGCCGGGGGGGCACAGGCAGCGGGTGCGGTTGGCCACGCCGCCGTTGCGGCACGCGACTGTGGGGGGGGACGAGGACGTGGTGAGGGGACGTTGTGGGTGGGTGGGGGTCTGGTCTTCATCCATGTTGGAGGAGACCCCTGAGAAGGAGACTCCCCCCCTAACCCAGGAGACTCCAGAACTTCATCTTCCTCCCCGCCCCAGGAGACCCCACCCCAGGATCTCCATCCTCTTCTTCATCTCGACCCCAGAACCTCCATCCTCCTCTTCCTCCCCACCTCAGGAGACTGCAGAATCTCCATCCTCCTCTTCTTCTTCACCTTGACCCCAAGATCTCCATGGGAAGGAGACCCCCACCCCAGGACACCCCAGAAGACCCCAGAACCTCCATCCTTTTCCTCCCCACCCCAGAAGACCCTTGGGAAGGAGATCCCACCCCAGGATCTCCATCTTCTTCCTCCACACCCCAGGAGACCCCAGAACCTCCATCCTCCTCTTCCTCCCCTCCCCAGGACCTCCATGGGTAGGAGATCCCACCCTAGGGGAGCCCAGAACCTCCATCCTCCTCTTCCTCCCCACCCCAGAAGATCCATGGAAAGGAGACCACCACCCCAGAACCTCCATCCTCCTCTTCCTCCCCACCCCAGGAGACCCATGAGAAAGAGACCCCAACCCCAAAAGATCCCAGAAACTCCACCTTCCTCTTCCTCCCCACCCCAGAAGATCCATGGGAAGGAGAGCCCCGCCCCAAAAGACCCCAGAACCTCCATCCTCCTCCTCTTCCTCACCTTCACCCCAGGAGACCCCTGGAAAGGAGACCCCAACCCAGAAGATCCATGGGACAGAGATCCCCATCCCAGGAGACCCCAGAACTTCCATCCTCTTCTTCCTCCCCACCCCAGGAGACCCCAGAAGACCCCAGAGAGGAGACCCCACCCCACCCCGGTGACCCCCCAGCTCACTCACTGGCCGGGGGGCTGGCGCCGTGGGGCAGGTAGAGGCAGATGGTGGCCATGGTGGCCATGGTGGCCACGGTGGTGGGGACGGTGGAGCTGGTGAGAAAGTCCCCGGTGGTCCCGGCAGAGACGTGGGACAGCGCCCCGGTGGCCTCGGTGGTGTTGGGAGGGGTGGTGGCCCTGGTGTCACTTTTTGGGGTGGTGGCCCTGGTGTTGTTCCCCATGGTCCTGTTGTGGCCTCCTGTGATGATCGGTGGCATGGCCGTGGTGTCACTTTCCAAGGTGGCGGCCGTGGTGTCACTCTCCGTGATGGTGGCCCTGGTGTTGTTCTCCATGGTCCTCCTGTGGCTCTCCATGGTGGTCACGCTGGTGTCACCTTCCAAGGTGATGGCCCTGGTGGTGTTCCTCATGGCCCTGGTGGTGTTCCTTGCCATGGTGGTGGCCCTGCTGTGGCTTCCCAGGTGTCCTGGTGGCACCACCATGGTGCCACTTTCCACCGTGGTGGCCACCGGTGTGGCCTCGGTGTCACCTTCAATGGGGGTGGCCTCGGTGTCACCTTCTATGGGGGTGGCCTCAGTGTCACCTTCCATGGCCGTGGTGTCACCATCCATGGCCGTGGTCTCATCCTCCATGGCCGTGGTGTCACCTTCCATGAGGTTTGGCCGAGTGACCGTGGTGTCACCGTCCATGACCGTGGTGTCACCCTCCATGGTGGTGGCCCTGGCGTGGCTCCTCACGGGCGAGGCTGTGACGTTTCTCACCGGCAGCATCGGCGTGGTGGCCATGGGGACGCTTCCCCTGGCCCTGGTGGCCCTCAGTGTGGTGGTGACCACGTCATGGTCCGTGCCACCATTGACCCTTTCTGTGACGGTCACCACTCCATGATCCGTGCTGGCCACCCCGTGACTGACCGTGGTGGGGCTGACCACTCTGGTGGTCACCACATCATGGTCCGTGCCACCATTGACTACTCTGTCCCTCTCTGTGATGGTCACCACTCCATGATCTGTGCTGGCCATGCCATGACTGACCGTGGTGACCATCACATCATGGTCCGTGCCACCATTGACCGCTGCGTCCTCTTCTGTGATGGTCACCACTCCAGGGTCCGTGCTGGCCACCCCATGACTGACCGTGGTGACCACCCCATGACTGACCATGCTGGGGCTGACCGTTGTGTCCTTCTCTGTGATGGTCACCACATCATGATCTGTGCCACCATTGACCACTGTGTCCTCTTCTGTGATGGTCACCACTCCATGGTCCGTGCTGGCCACCCCATGACTGACCGTGACTGGCATGGTCACCACGTCATGGTCCGTGCCACCATTGACTACTCTGTCCCTCTCTGTGATGGTCACCACGCCAGGGTCCGTGCTGGCCACCCCATGACTGACTGTGGTGGGGCTGACCACTCCGGTGGTCACCACGTCATGATCTGTGCCACTGTTGACCGCTGCATCCTCC
The DNA here is from genome assembly GCF_028551555.1 of Melozone crissalis. Classification (NCBI taxonomy): domain Eukaryota; kingdom Metazoa; phylum Chordata; class Aves; order Passeriformes; family Passerellidae; genus Melozone; species Melozone crissalis. The sequence continues at coordinate 52,468 of NW_026536207.1, forward strand.
TCTGTGATGGTCACCACGCCAGGGTCCGTGCTGGCCACCCCGTGACTGACCGTGGTGGCGCTGACCGCTCCGGTGACCGTTCCATTCCTCCCCACGACGCCACCGTGACCGATGCCCGCGGCGGTGGCATTGCCCTCCACCGGCCTGGCCGTGACGTTCCTGCCCCTCCTCACCACCGATGCCACCCCATCCGCGGCGCCACCTCCATCGCTGGTGGCCGTCACCGCGCCGTTCGTCCCCGCGCCGTCACCGACGTACGGCGCCCTCCCGGCCGCCGCGGTCGCTCCCGTCCCGGTGCACTCGCACCGAGGTCCCCAAGCCGTGGGGGGACACCGGCACGTCCCCTTCTCCTCCCGGGTGCCGCCGTTGAGGCACGGCCCGAGCTCCTCCGGCTCCCCGCAGGTGTCCCCGCGGTACCCGGGCGGGCACACGCACCGCGTCCCGAAGGCGGTGGCCCCGTTGCGGCAGGCGCTGGCGGGCTCGCGGCGCCGGCACCGGGGTCCCCCGAAGCCCGGGGGGCAGTAGCACGACGTCCCCACGGCGGTGCCGCCGTTGCGGCAGGAGCCGGAGGGGTCGGGGGTCTCGCACAGGCGGCCGGAGTGGCCGGGGGGACAAACGCAGGTGTCCCCGACCGCGGTGCCACCGTTGGCGCAGGGGGCTGCGAGGGACAGGAGGGTGTGAGGTGGGAATGGAGACGTCTCAAATTGGTGAGGGGGTGTCACCAAATTGGGGACCAAATTGAGGAGGGGGCTGCAAGGGACAGGAGGGTGTGGGGTGGGAATGGGGACGTCCCAAATCCGGGAGGGGGCTGGGGCTGTCCCCAAACTGGGAAGGGGACACAAATGTCTGTCCCCAAACTGGGAAAAGGAACTGGGAATCCGTCCCGGAACTGGGAAAGGGACACAAGGGTTTGTCCCCAAACTGGAGGAGGCAACTGGGAATCTGTCCCCAAACTGGGAAGGGGACAAAAAAGTCTGTTCCCAAACTGGAAAAAGGAACTGGGAGTTTGTCCCCAAACTGGGAAAAGGAACTGGGACTCTGTCCCCAAACTGGAGGAGGGACACAGGGTTGTGGTGGCCCCCAAAAATGTCCATTGGGTGCTGCAAGCTCATCACCAGGAATCCCCAAAAAGACCCAAAAAACCCCCAAAACTCCCAAAAAAAAGAGAGAATCCTGGAGGCGCCCCATCTCACCTGACAGAGCCCCCGAGGGGACGAAGAGGAGGAGGAAGATGAAGACGATGAAGACGCCGCCACCCATCTCCATCCTCGGCCGATCCCGGAGCAGCGACTGAGCCGGGTCCGGCGGCCGCCGGGACTTTGTGTCCCCAACCCGTCCCGGTCATCGACCGCAAGGTTTGGGCAGCGCCGGTAAATAATTCCCTGAGTCACCAAATTTTATCAAATAATCCCCTGGAACCCGGAAAATGCTACGGGGAAAAAAAAAAAAAATTTAATTAATTAATTAATTAAAATAATCAAAAAAAAAGGGGCGTGAGGAGAGCCGGGGACATTCCCCAAGGAATTCCAAGCGGCCCGGTCACTCCGGCCCAGCCCTGGCGCCGCCGGTGCTGATAAGATAGCGAGGGGAAAGCCGGGGGTGGGCGCCGCCTTCGGGGCGGGGCCGGCGTCCCGAAAGTCCTGGAGATGGTGGAGCCGGGAATGGGGGGAGTCTGGGGTGGGGTGGGTTGGGTTGAGTTGGGTTGAGTTACGTTGGGTTTAGTTGGGTTGGGTTTAGTTGGGTTGGGTTGGTTTTAGTTGGATTGGGTTGAGTTGCATTTGGTTGGGTTGGGTTGGGTTGGGTTGGGTTGGGTTGGGTTACATTGACTTGGGTTGGGTTGGGTTGGGTTGGGTTGAGTCACCACAGGGTGACGGCCACGCATCCCCTCCCAACGAGGGGAGGGGGTTTTGGGGTGGGGAGGGGGTTTTGGGGTGTCCCTCAGGGGGTCCCGGTGGGATTTGGGGTGGTTGGGTTGAGTTACGTTGACTTGGGTTGGGTTGGGTTGGGTTGAGTCGTTGTGGGGTGACGGCCAGGGGGTTTTGGGGTGGGCAGGGGGTTTTGGGGTGTCCCCAAGGGGGTTCTGGTGGGATTTAGGGTGGGTTTGTTGGGTGGTCTCACCTTCCTGGATGTGCCTGTATGCCCCAGTTTGTCCCAGTTTGTCCCAGTTTGTTCTGGGTGCCGTCTCCTCCCAGTATCTCCCAGTATCTCCCCTGTATCTCCCAGTTTGTTCTGGGTGGCACCTGCTCATTGGGGTGTCCCAGTTTGTCCCAGTATGCCCCAGTATGTCCCAGTTTGTTCTGGGTGCCAATTCCTCCCAGTATCTCCCAGTAAGTCCCAGTCCCTCCCAATATGTCCCAGTCCATCCCAGTCCCTCCCAGTAACCTGGCACCCCCCACCCCCAAAAACGAAGGAATTAAACCAATAAATCAATTCTTTATTATCAACACATCGATTAATCACCATAAATAAATACGGGGGGAGGGGCAGGAAAAGGGGGCGGGGCTCCTCCCCCTCCCCCACCCCAAAAGGGATTTTTTTTGGGGGGGGGAGGGCTTCAACCCCCCCCGGGGACCCTCCAGGCCCTGCCCGGGGGGAGGTTGGGGCTTCATCACCCCAAATAAATAAATATTGAGGGGTTCCCTCCCCCAAACCCCACGGAAATCCCCAAAATCCCCCAAAATCCCCCCAAATTCCCCCCAAAATCCCCCCAAAATCCCCCAAAGACCCCAACCCCGAGGGTCTCGCCCGGCTCCTGACGCGTCCCGCGCGCCGGAGCAAACTGGGAGCTACTGGGAGATACTGGGAGGTGGTCCCAGTTCTCACATGGGTTTGGGGGCTCCCCTCATTGGGATTTGGGGGTCTCCTGGTCCAGGTCAATGTCCTCTCATTTGGGTTGGGGTCTCCTGGTCCAGGTTGGGGTCTCCTGGTCCAAGTTGAGACCCTCTCACTTGGGTTGGGGTCTCCAGGTCCATGTTGGGGTCTCCTCATTGGGGTTTGGGGGTCTCCTGGTCCATGTTGGGGTCTCCTCACTGGGGTTGGGGTCTTCTGGTTGGGGCTGGAGTCTCCTGGTCCATGTTGGGGTCTCCTGGTCCAGGTCAATGTCCTCTCATTTGGGTTGGGGTCTCCTGGTCCAGGTTGGGGTCTCCTAGTCTAGGTCGAGATCCTCTAACTTGGGTTGGGGTCTCCTGGTCCAGGTCAGGGTCCCCTCACTTGGGTTGGGGTCTCCTGGTCCATGTTGGGGTCTCCTGGTTGGGGTTGGGGTCTCCTGGTCCATGTCAAGGTCCCCTCACTTGGGTTGGGGTCTCCTGGTCCATGTTGGGGTTTCCTGGTCCATGTTGGGGTCCTCTGGTTGGGGCTGGGGTCTCACGGCCCAGGTCAATGTCCCCTCATCGAGGTCGATGTCCCCTCAATGGTCTCAATGTCCCCTCCCCTGGGTTTGGGGTCCCCTCGTTGGGGTCGGGCTCTCCTGGTCCAGGTTGGGGTCTCCTCAGTTGGGTCGGGGTCTCCTGGTCCAGGTCGATGTCCCCTCACTGGGGTCGATGTCCCCTCACTGGGGTCGATGTCCCCTCATTTGGGTTGGGGTCTCCTGGTCCATGTTGGGGTCTCTTGGTTGAGGTCACGGTCTCCTGGTCCAGGTTGATGTCCCCTCATCAGGGTCAATGTCCCCTCATTGGGGGTGGGGTCCCCTCGTTGGGGTTGGGGTCTCCTGGTTCATGTTGGGGTCTCCTGGTCCAGGTCGATGTCCCCTCACTGGGGTCGATGTCCCCTCATTTGGGTTGGGGTCTCCTGGTCCATGTTGGGGTCTCCAGGTCCAGGCCCATGTCCCCTCAATGGGGTCGATGTCCCCTCATCGGGGTCGTTGTCCCCTCGTTGGGGTCGGGGTCTCCTCGTGGCGCTCCAGGAGGTCCCACGGCGGGGTCAAAGGTCAGGGGTGACCCTCGGCCTCGGGGTCCTCAGCTGGGGGGAGGGGACAGAGTGAGAGGGGGGATTTGGGGTCCCTTTTGGGTCCTGGAAGGGGATTTAAGATAATTTTTGGGTCCTGGAAGGGATGTGGGGTCCCTTTAAGGTCCTGGAAGGGAATTTAGGTCCTTTTTGGGTCCTGGCAGGGGATTTAGGGTCATTTTTGGGTCCTGGCAGGGGATTTGGGATCATTTTTGGGTCCTGGCAGGGGATTTCAGATCATTTTTGGGTCCTGGCAGGGGATTTCAGATCATTTTTGGGTCCTGGAAGGGGATTTGGGATCATTTTTGGGTCCCGGCAGGGGATTTAGGATCATTTTAGGGTCCTGGAAAGGGATTTAGGATCATTTTTGGGTCCTGGCAGGGGATTTGGGATCATTTTTGGGTCCCGGCAGGGGATTTGGGATCATTTTTGGGTCCTGGAAAGGGATTTAGGATCATTTTAGGGTCCTGGCAGGGGATTTGGGATCATTTTTGGGTCCCGGCAGGGGATTTGGGATCATTTTTGGGTCCTGGAAGGGGATTTGGGATCATTTTTGGGTCCTGGAAGGGGATTTGGGATCATTTTTGGGTCCTGGAAAGGGATTTAGGATCATTTTAGGGTCCTGGCAGGGGATTTGGGATCATTTTTGGGTCCCGGCAGGGGATTTGGGATCATTTTTGGGTCCTGGAAGGGGATTTGGGATCATTTTTGGGTCCCGGCAGGGGATTTGGGATCATTTTTGGGTCCTGGAAGGGGATTTGGGATCATTTTTGGGTCCCGGCAGGGGATTTAGGGTCATTTTAGGGTCCTGGCAGGGGATTTGGGATCATTTTTGGGTCCTGGAAGGGATGTGGGGTCTCTTTGGGGTCCTGGCAGGGGATTTGGGATCATTTTTGGGTCCTGGCAGGGGTGCACGTACCTGCAGGAAGGGATCCACCCTCTCCAAGGAGGGTCTGAAGGCGGGGGAACCCCCCAAACCCCCCTGGGGGGGTCCCGGGGGTCTCGTCCAGGTCTCGGGGTCCTCGAATTGGGTCTGGGGGCGGCGGGGGGGGGCGGCGACCCCCGGGTTGGGGATGACGGAGCCGCGCGGGGGGGGCCAGGAGAAATCGTCCAGCTCGTACCAAGAGCCCCCAAAATAGGGGGGGAGGTCACTGGGGGAGGGGAAAGGGGGGGGGTGAGAATTGGGAGACCCCTCCCCAAAATCCCCAATTTGGGAGATACCACCCCAAACTGGGGATCTGAACTGGGAGACCCCTCCCCAAAATCCCCAAGTTGGGAGATACCACCCCCAAAGTGGGGATCTGAACTGGGAGACCCCTCCCCAAAATCCCCAAGTTGGGAGATATCGCCCCAAACTGGGGATCTGAACTGGGAGACCCCTCCCCAAAATCCCCAATTTGGGAGATATCGCCCCAAACTGGGAGATCCCCCCCCCCCCCAAAACTGTGAATCTGAACTGGGAGACCCCTCCCCAAAATCCAAACTGGAAGATACCACCCCCAAACTGGGAAAACTGGAGCGGGAGACCCCTCCCCAAAATCTGAACTGGGAGATCCCACCCCCAAACTGGGAATATGAACTGGGAGACCCCTCCCCAAAATCCAAATTGGGAGATACCACCCCAAACTGGGAAACCAAATTGGGAGATTCCCCTCCTCAAACTGGGAATCCAAACTGGGAGATCCCCCCCAAAATGGGAGAACCCAAACGGGGAGCCCCCTCCCCAGTCAGAACCCAAACTGGGAACCCAAACTGGGACCCCCCCTCCAAACTGGGAACCCATCCCAAACTGGGAGCCCCCCAAACTGGGAACCCAGACCGGGAGAACCCCCCCAAACTGGGAGCCCCCTCCCAAATGGGAAACCCAAACTGGGAGAACCCAAACTGGGAGCCCCCTCCCCAGTCAGAACCCAAACTGGGAGCCCCCTCCCAAACTGGGAGACCCCCCCAAACTGGGACCCCAAACTGGGAGCCCCCTCCCCAAACTGGGAACCCAAACTGGGAGCCCCCTCCCCAAACTGGGAGCCCCCTCCCCAGTCAGAACCCAAACTGGGAGCCCCCTCCCAAACTGGGAACCCAAACTGGGAGACCCCCCCAAACTGGGACCCCAAACTGGGACCCCCTCCCCGTTCCGGTACCTTTGGTAGCTGCGGCGGCGGCGGCGGCAGAGCAGCGCGGCGACGAGGATGAGCACGGTGAGGAAGAGCAGCGCCACGGCCACGCCCAGCCCGGTGCCCACCTTGCTGACCCGGCCCGAGCACCGCGGGCCCGCGTACCAGAACAGCTCCTGGTCCGGGCAGCTGCGGGGGGACACGGGGCTGGGACCTCGTGGTGGGAATTGGGACCCCCCAATGGGTGGTGGGACCCCATCATGGACATTGGGACATCCCAATGGGTGGTGGGACCTCGTGGTGGACGTTGGGACCCCCCAATGGGTGGTGGGAGCCCATCATGGACATTGGGACATCCCAATGGGTGGTGGGACCTCGTGGTGGGCGTTGGGACCCCCCAATGGGTGGTGGGACCCCATCATGGACATTGGGACATCCCAATGGGTGGTGGGAGCCCATCATGGACATTGGGACATCCCAATGGGTGGTGGGACCCCATCATGGACATTGGGACATCCCAATGGGTGGTGGGACCTCGTGGTGGGCATTGGGACCCCCCAATGGGTGGTGGGACCCCATCATGGACATTGGGACATCCCAATGGGTGGTGGGACCCCATCATGGACATTGGAACCTCATGGTGGACATTGGGACCTCCCAATGGGTGGTGGGACCTCATGGTGGGCGTTGGGATCCCCCAATGGGTGGTGGGACCCCATCATGGACATTGGAACCTCGTGGTGGACATTGAGATCTCCCTCAAGGGGTGTTGGACCTTGTGGTGGACATTGGAACCCCATGGTGGATGTTGGGACCCCATCATGGACATTGGGACCTCATGGTGGACATTGTGACCCCATGGTGGGTTCCAGGACCCCTTTGGTGGGGTCTGGGACCCCCATGGTGGCACTCACAAGCACTGCGGTCCCTGGCGGGTGACCTGGTGGGTTCTGGGACCCCATGGTGGCCCTTGTGACCTTGTGGTGGGATCTGGGACCCCTTGGTGGGATCTATGACACCATGACAGGTTCTAGGACCCCGTGGTGGACAATGTAACCTCATGGTGGGTTGCAGGACCCCTTGGTAGGATCTGGGACCCCATGGTGGGATCTGGGACAGGTTCTGGGACCCCTTGGTGGGGTCTGGGACCCCTTGGTGGGATCTGGGACAGGTTCTGGGACCCCTTGGTGGGGTCTGGGACCCCATGGTGGGATCTGGGACCCCTTGGTGGGATCTGGGACAGGTTCTGGGACCCCACGGTTGGATCTGGGACCCCTTTGGTGGCACTCACAAGCACTGCGGTCCCTGGCGGGTGACGTGGCAGCGGCCGTGGTGGCACTCCAGGCTCTGGGGCCGGTTGGGCGTGCAGGAGGTGACGCAGTGCAGGACCCCCGAGGTCACCACCGGCCAGAAGAAGGCGCCGTAGCCCGGGGGGGCTCGCTGGTGGCACAGCTCTGCACGGAGGGGACAACGAGGGGACACGGAGGGGGGGTGAGGGACAGGAGATGCTGGGTGGTCAAGAGGGTCCATGGGATGGTCAGAAGGGGACAATGGGATGGTCAGGAGGGTCCATGAGGTGGTCAAGGGGTGGTGGGTGAAGGACAAGAGATGTTGGGTGAGGGACAGTTGATGTTGGGTGGTCAGGAAGGTCCATGGGACGGTCAGAGGGTGGTGGGGTGGTCAGAAGGTCCATGGGGTGGTTAGGGGACAATGAGGTGGTCAGAAGGTCCATGGGATGGTCAGAAGGTCCATGGGATGGTCAGGGGACAATGGGATGGTCAGAAGGTCCATGGGGTGGTCAGAAGGTGCATGGGATGGTCAGGAGGGGACAATGGAGTGGTCAGGAAGGTCCACGGGGTGCCCAAGGTCTCCACGCCATGCTCACCATCCAGGTCCTTCACCTCCCTCATGGCGCCGACCACGGGGTTGTCCCTCAGCACCAGGCACAGCACGGCTGCGGTGGGAGGAGAAGACATCAGGGACCACCACCCTCGGACGGACCCCGGCCGGAGGTCCAGGGGAGGTCCCACAAGGGCTCCAGGAGGATCTGGGGGGGCTTCAGGAGGTCACCCACAGGTGTTGTGCTGGCACTCGCCCTGGCCGGCCGCCGCCTCCCGCAGGTTCTCCACCATCTCCTCCGTGGTCTCCTGGAACCCCTCGGTGGTGTTGCTGCTCTGGGCCATGGTGAAGAACGCCTGGTGTCCCACCACGACGCTGCCGGACCTTCAGGGAGAGGACACGGGAGGTCACAAGGGGGGTTCTGAGGACATCCCACCCCACCCCAGCCCTTGGGGGTGGTCAGGGACCTCCTTACTTGAGGCTGGTGATCTTCACGCCTTCATAACCAGCGATGGTCCCGTAGATCTTCTTGATCTGCAAGAAGGGCAGAAGGTCACCTTGGTCACCTCTGTAGTCACCTCTGTGGTCACCTCTGTGGTCACCTCTGTGGTCACCTTGGTGGCCGTGGTGGGACGCCGTGGTCGCCCCAGGTGCTCACCTCCTGCCGGAAGAGGTTCTGGAAGGACAGGAAGGTCTCCGAGTTGGGGTCCTGGAGGTCCTCGGTGTAGTTGAAGTTGGTGAGGGTCACCTCCATGTCCACGGCGGCCATGATGGTGCCAGGGAACGCTGGAGGAGCAATGGGGAGAAGTGGAGTTGGTGGGGTGGGATGGGGGTGAGGACCTCCAAGATGACCAGAACCCCCAAGGTGCTGAAGACCTCCAAGAAGACCAAGACCACCAAGATGCCCAGAACTCCCAAGGTGCCCAGGACCCCCAAAACCACCAGAACCCCCAAGAAGACCAGAACCCCCAAGGTGCTGAGGAACCCCAAGAAGACCAAGACCCCCAAGAACATCAAAACCCCCAAAACCACCAGGACCACCAAGAAGACCAGGAACTCCCAAGAAGCCCAGGAACACCAAGGTGTTGAGGAACCCCAAGGTGCCCAGGACCACCAAGAAGACCAGGAACCCCCAAGAAGACCATGACCCCAAAAACACCAGGAAGGACCACCGAGGTGCCCAGAACCTCCAAGAAGCCCAGGACCCCCAAGAAGCCCAGAACCTCCAAGATAACCAGAACCCCCAAGGTGCTGAGGAACCCCAAGAAGACCAAGACCCCCAAGAACATCAAAACCCCCAAAACCACCAGGACCACCAAGAAGATCAGGAACCCCCAAGAAGCCCAGGAACACCAAGGTGTTGAGGAACCCCAAGGTGCCCAGGACCACCAAGAGGACCAGGACCCCCAAGAAGACAATGACCCCAAAAACACCAGGAAGGACCACCGAGGTGCCCAGAACCTCCAAGAAGCCCAGGACCCCCAAGAAGCCCAGAACCTCCAAGATAACCAGAACCCCCAAGGTGCTGAGGAACCCCAAGAAGATCAGGACCTCCAAGGTGCCCAGGCCCCCATCCCAGGCCCCCCAGGGGCGAGGTGGCCCCACCACTCACGCAGGTTGGTGTCCACGGTGTCGGTGGAGAACTCGCAGCGTGCTCCGGCGTAGGACGGCGAGCAGAGACAACCGGTGGCGCTGGGTGTCCCCCCGTTCTCACACAGCCCTGGTGGGACACCATGGGGACATCAGGGACAGCCCCGGGGACGCCTCCAGGAGAAGGCGGAGCTCACCTGGGGAGGACTCACCTGGTGGAGGAGGAGCCGTGGTGGAGGTGGTGGAGGTCAGCACCGTGGTTGTCCGTGAGGTTGTGGTGGGCCCTGAGGAGGTCGTGGAGGTACCTGAGGTGGTCGGGGTGGTCCAGGAGGTGGTCGGGGTGGTCCATGAGGAGGTTGTGGTGGGCCCTGAGGTCGTGGTGGTCTTTGGGGTGGCCGTGGTTGTCCCAGTGGTGGTTGTGGAGGTCCCAGAGGTGCTCGTGGTGGATCCTGAGGTGGTTGTGGTGGGCCCAGAGGAGGTTGTGGAGGTACCTGAGGTGGTCGGGGTGGTCCATGAGGAGGTTGTGGTGGGCCCTGAGGTCGTTGTGGGTGTCCTTGATGTGGTCGTGGAGGTCCCTGGGGTGGTCGTGGTGGACGCTGAGGTGGTTGTGGGCGTCTCTGGTGTGGTCGTGGTGGTCTCTGGGATGGTTGTGGAGGTCACTGAGGTGGTGGTGGGCTCTGGGAAGGTTGTGGAGGTCACTGAGGAGGTCGTGGTGGTCTTTGGGGTGGCTGTGGTTGTCCCTGAGGTGGTCGTGGAGGTCCCTGAGGTCGTGGTGGTCTCTGGCGTGGTCATGGAGGTCACTGAGGAGGTCGTGGTGGACCCTGAGGAGGAGGTGGTGGTCATTGGCAAGGTCGTGGAGGTCATTGAGGTCATGGTGGTCCCTGAGGTGGTCTTTGGGGTCTCTGGTGTGGCTGTGGAGGTCCCTGAGGTGGTCATGGTGGACCCTGAGGAGGTGGTGGAGCTCCCTGAGATGGTTGTGGAGGTCTCTGAGATGGTCGTGGTTGTCCCTGAGGTCGTGGTGGTCCCTGGGGTGGTTGGGGTGGTCTCTGGGGTGACCACAGAGGTCCCTGAGGTGGGCGAGGTTGTCCACGAGGTGGTCGTGGTGATCTCTGGGGTGGTCGTGGTGGACCCTGAGGAGGTCGTGGAGGTCCCCGAGGTGGTTGTGGCGGGCTCTGAGGTCGTGGTGGTCTCTGGGAAAGTCGTGGAGGTCCCTGAGGTGGTGGTGAAGGTCCCCGAGGTGGTCATGGTGGTCTTAGGGGTGGTTGTGGTGGATCCTGAGGTGGTGGTGGTGGTCTCTGGGATGGTTGTAGTGGTCACTGAGATCGTGGAGGTCCCTGGTGCAGTTGTGGAGGTCCCTGAGGTGGTCGTGGTGAACCCTGAGGATGTCGTGGAGGTCCCTGAGGCCGTGATGGTCTCTGGGGAAGTCGTGAAGGTCCCTGGGTTGGTCGTGGTGGAGCCTGAGGAGGTGGCGGTGGTCCCAGAGGGGGTTGAGGTGGTCCAGGAGGTGGATGTGGAGGTCCCCGGGGTGGTCGTGGAGGTCCCCGGGGTGGTCATGGTGGTCCCTGAGGAGGTTTTGGAGGTCTCTGGAGGGGTTGTGGAGGTCCCTGAGGTCGTGGTGGTCCCTGAGGAGGTGGTGGTGGTCCCTGGGGTGGCCACAGAGGTCCCTGAGGTGCTTGAGGTGGTCCCTGGGAAGGTTGTGGTGGTCACCGGGGTGGTCGTGGTGGTCCCTGGTGTGGATGTCGTGGTCACTGGAGAGGTTGTGGAGGTCACCGAGATGGTCGTGGAGGTCTTGGGAGTGGTCGCGGTAGATGCTGAGGAGGTCGTGGAGATCTCTGGAGTGGTCGTGGTGGTCCCTGGAAGGGTTGTGGAGATCCCTGGGGTGGTCGTTGTGGTCTCTGAGGTGGTCGTGGAGGTCCCTGAGGAGGTGGTGGTGGTCACTGGGGTGGTTGGAGTGGCCTCTGAGGTGCTGGTGGTCTCTGGGGTGGCCACAGAGGTCCCTGAGGTGGTTGAGGTGCTCACCGGGGTGGTCGTGGTGGGCTCTGAGATCGTGGTGGTCACCAGGGTGGTCGTGGTGGTCCCTGGTGTGGATGTCGTGGTCACTGGAGAGGTTGTGGAGGTCACTGAGATGGTCGTGGAGGTCTCTGGAGGGGTCGTGGAGGTCCTTGAGGTCCTGGTGGCCTCTGCGGTGGTGGTGGTGGTCACTGGGGTGGTCGTGGTGGTTGTAAAGGTCGTGGAGGTCTCTGAGGGGGTTGGTGTCATCACTGGGGTGGTCGTGGAGGTCCCTGAGGATGTGGAGGTCCCTGAGGTGGTCGTGGAGATCTCTGGGTTGGTCGTGGTGGTCTTAGCAGTTGTCATGGTGGTCCCTGAGGAGGTCGTGGAGGTCTCTGGAGGGGTCGTGGAGGTCCCTGAGGTCGTGGTGGGCTCTGGGAAGGTTGTGGAGGTCACTGAGGAGGCCGTGGTGGACCCTGAGGAGGCGGTGGTGGTCTCTGGGGAGGTGGTGGAGGTTGCTGGGGTGGTCGTGGTGGTCTCTGAGGTGGTCGTGGAGGTCACTGGGGTGGTCATGGTGGACCCTGAGGAGGTCGTGGAGGTCTCTGGAGAGGTCGTGGAGGTCTCTGAGGTCGTGGAGGTCCCTGGGGTGGTTGGAGTGGTCTCTGAGGCGCTCGTGGTGGACACTGATGTCATCGTGGTGGTCCCTGAGGTGATTGTGGAGGTCCTTGAGGTTGTGGAGGTCCCCGAGGTGGTCGAGGTGGTCCCTGAGGTGGTCGTGGTGGTCAGTGGTGGGTTCATGGTGGTCCCTGAGGTCGTGGAGGTCTCCGGGGTGCTCGGGGTGGTCGTGGAGATCACGGTGGTCCCTGACATGGTCGTGGAGGTCTCCGGGGTGCTCGTGGTGGCCTCTGGAGTGCTCGTGGTGGTCCCTGAGGAGGTTGTGGAGGTCCCTGAGGTCATGGTGGTCACTGTTGTGGTCATGGTGGTCTTAGGTGTGGTCGTGGTGGTCCCTGAGGACGTCGTGGAGGTCCCTGTGGTGGTTGTGGTGGTCTCTGAGGAGGTTGGGGTGGTCCCTGAGGAGCTGGTGCTGGGCCATGAGGTCGTGGTGGGCTCTGGGAAGGTGGTGGTGGTCCCTGAGGTGGTGGCAGTGGTCTTAGGTGTGGTCATGGTGGAGCCTGAGGAGGTCGTGGAGGTCTCTGGGGTGCTCGTGGTGGTCGTGGAGATCACGGTGGTCCCTGACGTGGTCGTGGAGCTTGCTGGGGTGGTCGTGGAGATCTCTGGGTTGGTCGTTGTGGTTCTTGATGTGCTCGTGGTGGTCCCTGAGGAGGTTGTGGAGGTCTCTGAGGAGGTTGGAGAGGTCCCTGAGCTGGTCGAGGAGGTCACTGGGGTGGTCATGGTGGTCCCTGAGGAGGTCGTGGAGGTCTCTGGAGGGGTCATGGTGGACCCTGAGGTCGTGGTGGCCTCTGGGGTGGTTGTGGTGAGCACTGAGGTGGTCGTGGTGGACCCTGAGGAGCTGGTGGTGGTCTCTGTGTTGGCCGTGGTGGTCCCTGAGGTGGATGAAGTGGTCCAGGAGGTGGTTGGGGAGGTCCCTGAGGTGGTCGTGGTGGTCTCTGGGATGGTTGTAGTGGTCACTGAGGTCGTGGAGGTCTCTGGGATGGTCGTGGTGGTCACTGGAGAGGTTGTGAAGGTCACTGGGGTGGTCGTGGTGGTCACCGGGAAGGTTGTGGAGGCCTCTGTGGAGCTCCCTGAGGTGGTCGTGGTGGACCCTGACGAGGTCGGGGTGGTCGTAGGAGTGGTCGTGGAGGTCTCTGGAGGGGTCATGGTGGACCCTGAGGTCGTGGTGGCCTCTGGGGTGGTTGTGGTGAGCACTGAGGTGGTCGTGGTGGACCCTGAGGAGCTGGTGGTGGTCTCTGTGTTGGTCGTGGTGGTCCCTGAGGTGGATGAAGTGGTCCAGGAGGTGGTTGGGGAGGTCCCTGAGGAGGCCGTGGTGGTCTCTGGGATGCTTGTAGTGGTCACTGAGGTCGTGGAGGTCTCTGGGGTGGTCGTGGGGGTCACTGTAGAGGTTGTGAAGGTCACTGGGGTGGCCGTGGAGGTCTCCGGGGTGGTTGTGGTGGTCTTAGGAGTGGTCATGGTGGTCCCCGAGGAGGTTGCGAAGGTCTCTGGAGGGGTTGTGGAGGTCCCTGAGGTCGTGGTGGTCTCGGGGGTGGTCGAGGTGGAGCCTGAGGAGGTCGTGGAGATCTCTGGGGTGGTCGTGATGGTCTCTGAGGTGGTCATGGTGGACCCTGGAAGGGTTGTGGTGGTCGCTGGGGTGGTCATGGTGGTCTCTGAGGAGGTGGTGGAGGTCCCTGTGGTGGTTGTGGTGGTCTCTGGGGTGGCCACAGAGGTCCCTGAGGTGGTTGAGGTGCTCACCGGGGTGGTCGTGGTGGAGCCTGAGGAGGTCGTGGAGGTCTCTGGGGTGCTCGTGGTGGTCGTGGAGATCACGGTGGTCCCTGACGTGGTCGTGGAGCTTGCTGGGGTGGTCGTGGAGATCTCTGGGCTGGTCATTGTGGTTCTTGATGTGCTCGTGGTGGTCCCTGAGGAGGTCGTGGAGGTCTCTGGAGGGGTTGTGGAGGTCCCTGAGGTCGTGGTGGTCACTGTGGTTGTGGTGGTCCCTGGGAAGGTTGTGGTGGTCCCTGATGTGGATGTCGTGGTCACCGGAGAGGTTGTGGAGGTCACTGGGGTGGTCGTGATGGCCTCTGAGGTGGTCATGGTGGACCCTGGGGTGGTCATGGTGGTCTCTGTCATGGTCGTGGTGGTCTCTGAGGTGGTCGTGGAGGTCCCTGTGATGGTCGGGGTGGTCCCTGAGGTGGTTGTGGTGGTTACCGAGGAGGTTGGAGTCATCTCTGGAGTGGTCGTGGAGGACCCTGAGGAGGTTGTGGTGGTCTTAGGAGTGGTCGCAGTGGTCCTTGAGGTGGTGCTGGTGGTGGTCACTGGGGCGGTCGTGGTGGTCTCTGAGGAGGTTGGAGAGGTCCCTGAGAAGGTCGTGGTGGTCACTGGCGCGGTCGTGGTGGTCTCTGAGTTGGTTGGTGGCATCTCTGGGGTGGTTGTGGTGGTCACTGAGGTGCTTGTGGAGCTTCCTGAGGCGGTCGTGGAGGTTCCTGCAGTGGCTGTGGTGGTCTCTGAGGAGGTCGTGGAGGACCCTGTGATGGTCGGGGAGGTCCCTGTGGTGGTCGAGATGGTCTCAGGGATGGTCACTGAGGTGGTGGTGGTCACTGGGGTGGTCGTGGAGGTCTCTGAGTTGGTTGGTGTCACCTCTGGGGTGGTCGTGGAGGTCCCTGTGGTGGGCACGGTGGTCACTGTGGTGGCTGTGGGTGTCCCTGATGTGGTTGTGGAGATTTCTGAGGGGGTCGTGGTGGTCCCTGGGGTGGTCGTGGTGGTTTCTGAGGAGATCGGGGTGGTCACTGAGGTGCTCGTGGAGGTCCCTGTGGTGCCCAGGGAGGTCTCTGTGGTGGGTGGAGTGGACTCTGGGGTGGTTGTGGAGGTCCCTGTGGTGGGCATGGTGGTCCCTGAGGGGGTCGTGGTGGTCACTGGAGTGGTCGTGGACAATCCTGAGGTGGTCGTGGTGGTCTTAGGAGTGGTCACTGAAGTTGTGGTGGTCTCTGAGGAGGTCGTGGAGGACCCTGTGATGGTCGTGGAGGTCCCTGTGGTGGTCAAGATGGTCTCAGGTGTGGTCACTGAAGTCGTGGAGGTCCCTGTGGTGGGCACGGTGGTCACTGGGGTGGTGATGGGGATCCCTGACGTGGTCGTGGAGGTCTCTGAGGTGCTTGGGGTGGGCCCTGGGGTGGTCGTGGAGGTCTCTGGGAAGGTCGTGGTGGTCACTGGGGTGGTCGTGGAGGACCTTGAGGTGGTTGCAATGGTCACTGTGGTTGGTGTCACCTCTGGGGTGGTCGTGGAGGTCCCTGTGGTGGGCACGGTGGTCACTGTGGTGGTTGTGGGTGTCCCTGATGTGGTTGTGGAGATTTCTGAGGTGGTTGTGGTGGTCACTGGGGTGGTCACTGAAGTCGTGGTGGTCCCTGAGGAGGTTGTGGATGTCACTGGGGTGGCCGTGGAGGTCCCTGTGTTGGTCGTGGTGGTCACTGGGGTGGTCGAGATGGTCTCAGGGGTGGTCACTGAGGTTGGTGTCATCTCTGGGGTGGTCGTGGAGGACCCTGTGATGGTCGGGGTGGTCACTGGGGTGGTCGTGGACGTCACTGGGGTGGGCACTGAAGTCGTGGAGGTCTCTGGGGTGGTTGTGGTGGACCCTGATGTGGTTGTGGAGGTCTCTGGGAAGGTCATGGTGGTCACTGGGGTGGTCGTGGAGGACCTTGAGGTGGTTGCAATGGTCACTGTGGTTGGTGTCACCTCTAGGGTGGTCGTGGAGGTCCCTGTGGTGGGCACGGTGGTCACTGTGGTGGCTGTGGGTGTCCCTGATGTGGTTGTGGAGATTTCTGAGGTGGCTGTGGTGGTCACTGGGGTGGTCGTGGAGGTCTCTGAGGAGGTTGGTGTCATCTCTGAGGTGGTCGTGGAGGACGCTGTGATGGTCGGGGTGGTCACTGAAGTCGTGGAGGTCCCTGTGGTGGGCACGGTGGTCACTGTGGTGGTTGTGGGTGTCCCTGATGTGGTTGTGGAGATTTCTGAGGTGGTCGTGGTGGTCCCTGGGGTGGTCACTGAGGTCGTGGTGGTCCCTGAGGTGGTCATGGACGACCCTGTGATGGTTGGGATGGTCCCTATGGTGGTCGAGATGGTCTCAGGGGTGGTCACTGAGGTGGTGGTGGTCACTGGGGTGGTCGTGGAGGTCTCTGAGGAGGTTGGTGTCATCTCTGGGGTGGTCGTGATGGACGCTGTGATGGTCGGGGTGGTCCCTGTGGTGGTCGAGATGGTCTCAGGGGTGGTCGTGGGCGATCCTGAGGTGGTCGTGGAGGTCACTGGAGTGGTCGGGGTGGACCCTGAGGAGGTCATGGAGGTCTCTGGGAAGGTCATGGTGGTCACTGGGGTGGTCGTGGAGGACCTTGAGGTGGTTGCAATGGTATCTGGGCTGGTCATGGAGGTCTCTGAGGAGGTCGGGGTGGTCCCTGAGGTGGTTGTGGAGGTCTCTGTGATCATCGTGGAGCTCTCTGAAGTGGACAGTGGGGTCTCTGTGGTGCTCAGGGAGGTCCCTGTGGTGGGTGGGGTGGCCTCTGTGTTGGTCGTGGTGGTCACTGGAGTGGTCGTGGATGATCCTGAGGTGGTCGTGGTGGCCTTAGGAGCGGTCACTGAAGTCGTGGTGGTCACTGAGGAGGTGGTGATGGTCTCTGGTGCAGTCGTGGAGGTCCCTGAGGCGGTTGAGGTGGTCCCTGTGGTGGGCATGGTGGGCCCTGATGTGGTCGTGGAGGTCTCTGTGTTGGTTGGTGTCATCTCTGCGGTGGTCGTGGAGGTCAGTGAGGTGGTGGAGGTCTCTGTGCTGGTCGTGGAGGACCTTGGGGTGGTGGTGGAGATTCCTGGGTTGGTCATGGTGGGCCCTGAGGTGGTCGTGGAGGTCTCTGAGGAGGTTGGAGAGGTCCCTGAGCTGGTCGAGGTGGTCTTAGGGGTGGTCGTGGTGGTCGCTGAGATCACGGTGGTCACTGGGGTGGTCGTGGAGATCCCTGTGGTGGACAGGGTGGTCCCTGGGATGGTCGTGGTGGTCACTGAGGTGGTTGTGGGAGACCCCGAGGTGGTCGTGGAGGTCTCTGGGACGGTTGTGGAGGTCACTGAGGTGGTTGGTGTCACCTCTGTGATGGTCGAGGTGGTCACTGAGGTTATGGAGGTCCCTGAGGTGGTCGTGGTGGTCACTGGGGTGGTTGTGGGTGTCCCTGAGATGGTCATGGAGGACCCTGAGGAGGTGGTGGTGGCCTCTAAGGTGGTCGTGGAGGTCTCCGAGCTGGTCGGTGCCATTTCTGGGGTGGTTGTGGTGGTCCCTGAGGTGGCCGTGGAGAACCCTGAGGAGGTGGTGGTGGTCCCCGGTGTGATTGTGGAGCTTCCTGAGGAGGTCGTGGAGGTCCCTATGGTGGTCGGGGTGCTCATAGGGGTGGTCGTAGGGGTGGTCGTGGAGGTCTCTGGGACGGTTGTGGAGGTCACTGAGATGGTCGGGGTGGTCCTTGATGTGGTTGTGGAGATTCCTGTGTTGGTCGTGGTGGGCCCTGAGGAGGTTGTGAAGGTTCCTGAGGTGTCCATGGACTCTGTGGAGGCCCCTGTGATGGTTGTGAAGGTTCCTGAGGTGTCCATGGACTCTGTGGAGGCCCCTGTGATGGTTGTGAAGGTTCCTGAGGTGTCCATGGACTCTGTGGAGGTCCCTGTGGTGACCATGGGCTCCCTGGAGGTCCCTGTGAGGGTTGTGGACGTCCTTGGGGTGGTCGTGGTGGTCTCTGCGATGTCCATGATGGTCTCTGAGGTGACCGTGGTGGTCCCATTGATGTCCATGGTGGTCTCCGAGGAGGTCGTGGTGGTCCCATTGATGTCCAGGAGCTCCCCGGAGCTCCCCTGGGCTCTGGTTGTCCCCACGAGGGCGGCTGCAGGAGAAGGTCCAGGGTGAGCAGAGACCCCCAAAACCCTCCCAGGGAGGAGGAGACCCCGACCTTCCTCCTCCTCCTCCTCCTCCTCCTCTTTCCTCCCTTTGACCCATCCAACGTCCCCCCATCTCCTCCACCTTCCTTCATCTTCACCCTCCTCATCCTCCTCCTTCTCCAAGACCTTCATCCAAGGTTTCTTCTCCACTTCCAACCTTCTGCATCATCTCCACCTTCCTCCTCCTCCTCCTCCTCCTCCTCCTCCTCCTCCTCCAAGACCTTCATCTCCTTTTGGTGTCCTTCATCCCCTCCCTCTTCTTCTTCACCTTCCTCCTCACCTTCACCACCTCCCGTCATCTTCCTCTTCCTCCCAGACCTTCATCCCACCCTCAGCACTGACCAACCTCACCTCGTTGTCTCCACCTTCCTCCTCTTCCTCTTCCTCCTCTTCCTCCTCCCCCTCCGGCCTCTCCCCATCGTCTCCACCTTTCACCTCTTCCTCTTCCTCCTCTTCCTCCTCTTCCTCCTCTTCCTCCTCTTCCTCCTCTTCCTCCTCCTCTTCCTCCTCCACGGCCTTCAGATCTGAACCCCTCAAACCTCCCCAATTCCTCCTGCTCTTCATCATCACCCTCCTCTTCTTCATCCTCCTCTCCCTCCTCCAAGCCCTTCAGACCGTGGACCCCTCCCAGCCCAACTCCTCCTCTTCCTCTTCTTCTTCATCCCCTTCACCTTCCTCCTCCTCCTCCTCCTCCTCCTCCTCCTCCTCCTCCTCCTCCTCCAAGCCCTTCAGATCTGAACCCCTCAAACCTCCCCCACCCCGATTCCTCCTCCTCTTCCTCATCCTCTTCCTCTTCATCTCCCTTTTCTTCATCCTCCTCCTCATCTTCATCCTCTTCCTCCTCTTCTTCATCCTCTTCATCCTCCTCTTCCTTTCCTTCATCCTCCTCATCCTCCTCTTCCTTTCCTTCATCCTCCTCCTCCTCACCCTCCCCCTCTTCATCCTCATCCCCGTCCACCCAACCTGTCCCCACCATCCTCCTCCTCCTCTTCTTCATCCTCGTCTTCATCCTCCAAGCCCTTCAGATCTGAACCCCTCAAACCTCCCCCACCCTGATTCGTCCTCCTCTTCATCCTCCTCTTCATCCTCCTCTTCTTCATCTTCCTCCTCCTCCTTTTCTCCACCCTCTTTATCCTCTTCTTCATCTTCCTCATCCTCCTTTTCTCCACCCTCTTTTTCACCCTGCTCCTCCTCACCCTCTCCCTCCAAGACCTTCATCCCCCCCATCCCCACCATCCTCCTCCTCCTCCTCCTCTTCCTCCCCAGTGTCCCCGTGTCCCCCTGTCCATCCTCACCTGTGATGGCGCAGGTGACCACCACCAGGTGACCACCACCAGGTGACCACCACCATGACCCTCCCAATGTCCCCTCCCGATGTCCCCCTGTCCCCTCCCGATGTCCCCCTGTCCATGCTCAGCTGTGATGGCACAAGTGAGGAACCACCAGGTGACCACCACCAGGTGAGGACCATCAGGACCCTCCCAATGTCCCCCTGTCCCCCCCTCACCTGCGATGGCCACCAGGACACTCCCAATGTTCCTTCCCCATGTCCCCCCTGTCCCCCTGTCCGTCCTCACCTGTGATGGCACAAGTGACCACCAGGTGACCACCACCAGGACCCTCCCAGTGTCCCCCTGTCCCCTCGCAATGTCCCCTCCCAGTGTCCCCCTGTCCATCCTCACCTGGGATGGCACAGGTGATCACCACCAGGTGAGGGCCACCAGGAGCTTCCCAATGTCCCCTCCCCAATGTCCCTTCCCTGATGTCCCTGTGTCCCTCTGTCTATCCTCACCTGTGATGTCCCTGTGTCCCCTCACCTGTGATGGCGCAGCTCAGGGCCACCAGCACCGTCCCTCGTGTCCCCCTGTCCCCTCCCGATGTCCCCCTGTCCCTGCTCACCTGTGATGTCCCCGTGTCCCCTCACCTGTGATGGCACAAGTGAGGACCACCAGGTGACCACCACCAGGTGACCACCACCAGGACTGTCCCAATGTCCCCTCCCACTGTCCCACTGTCCCCCTGTCCCCTCACCTGTGATGGCGCAGCTCAGGGCCACCAGCACCGTCCCTCGTGTCCCCCCCATGGCCGCGGCCACGTTCTGTCCCCAAGTGGGGCCGGCGCCAGCGGTGACAGTGACAATATCTGGGGTGTGGGAGGGGGGGGACAGGGGGTGGCCCCGGACCTTTGTCCCCACGCGGGCGGGTGGGTGGGGGATGGCGGGCGGTGACACACGCAGGTGACACGCACAGGTGGCACGCACAGGTGGCACAGGCGGTGACACAGAGCCGGAGAATGCGGCGGCCGCGCCCGGATCGGAGCTTCCTCCATCGGCGGTGTCACGACATGGCGGGGGGACAGGGAGGGGACACTGGGGTGGCACCGAGATCCATGGGAACATTGGGGTGGGGACATGGAGGTGGCACCAGGATTGATGGGGACATAGAGGTGGCACCAAGATCAATGGGGACACTGGGGTGGCACTGAGATCCATGGGGACATGAGGATGGGGACATTGAGGTGGCACCAGGATCAGTGGGGACATTGGGATGGGGACATTGGGGTGGCACCAAGGTCCATGGGAACATGGGAATGGGGACATGGAGGTGGCACCAAGATCAATGGGGACATGGGGATGGGGACATTGGAGGTGGCACCGAGATCCATGGGAACATGGGAATGGGGACATGGAGGTGGCACCAGGATTGATGGGGACATTGGGGTGGCACCGAGATCCATGGGGACATGAGGATGGGGACATTGGGGTGGCACCGAGATCCATGGGGACATGAGGATGGGGACATTGAGGTGGGGACATAGAGGTGGAACCAGGATCAATGGGGACACTGGGGTGCCACTGAGATCCATGGGGACACAGGCGGGACAGGGACGGGACATTGGAGTGGCATCAAGATCCATGGGGACATGAGGATGGGGACATTGGTGTGGCACCGAGATCAGTGGGGACATTGGGGTGGAGACATTGGGATGGGGACATTGGGGTGGCACCGAGGTCCGTGGGCACATGGCGATGGGGACAGAGGGGACATTGGGATTGGTGGGGACAGGGAGGTGGCACCCAGGTCCATGGGGACGTTGGGGTGGCACCGAGGTCCATGGGAACGTGGGGATGGGAACAGGCAGGGACACCGGGATCGGCGGGTTGGGGGAGACAGGAACGTCACCGCCGTGAGTGGGGACACTGAGATGTCCTGGTGGCCACCGGGGACACGGGGACGGGGACAGGGAGGTGGCACCGAGATCCGTAAAGTCCGTATGTCCCAGTGCCCTCCCAGTCCATCCCAGTCCATCCCAGTCCATCCCAGTTCATTCCCAGTCCATCCCAGTCCATCCCAGTCCATCCCAGTCCATCCCAGTCCATCCCAGTCTCTCCCAGTCCCTCCCAGTCTGTCCCAGTACATCCCAGTGCCCTCCCAGTATGTCCCAGTTTATCCCAGTCCCTCCCAGTCTCTCCCAGTTTGTCCCAGTCCATCCCAGAACTGTCCCCAGTCCATCCCAGTTCATCCCAGTCCCTCCCAGTCCATCCCAGTCTCTCCCAGGGTCCCCCCGGGGGTTTCCCCCGTGACGTCACCGCCGGCCCCGCCCTCGCCAGCCAATGGGAGGAGGGGCGCGTGACCCTTGGCCGGCGGGAGCAGGAAAGGGGGCGGGGCCACACCTGGGAACACCTGGGGCCACACCTGGGGACAGACGGACACACCTGGGGACAGACGTGGGGACACGTCAGCGGCGGGAACCGCGACACGAGAGGGACACCTGGGGGGGAGGGGACACACCTGGGGACAGACGGACACACCTGGGGGACAGGTGCGAGGGGGACAATTCCCCCAAAATTCCCCAAAATTGCCCCAAATTTCCCCCAAAATTCTCCCAAATTTCCCCTAAAATTACCCTAAAATTACCCCCAACCGCCGCCCAAAATTTCCCCAAAATTGCCCCAAATTTCCCCTAAAATTACCCCAAAATTCCCCAAATTTCACTCAGATTATTTAAAATTCCCCCCAGATCCCCCAAAATTTTCCCGAATCCCCTCAAATCCCCCAAATCCCTCAGGTTCCCCCTAAATCCCTCAAAATCTCCCCAAAATTCCTCCAAAATCCTCTCAAATCTCCCCAAAATCCCCCAAATTCCCCCGTAATTACCCCAAAAATCCGCCAAAATTCACCCAAAAATCCCCAAAATTTCCTTTAAAATCCCCCCCAAAATCCTCCCGAATCTCACCAAAATCCCCAAAATTCCCCCCAAAATCCTTTCAAATCCCCCCCAAAATTCCCCCAAAACCCTTTCAAATCCCCCCCAAAAATCCCCAAAATTTCCTTAAAATCCCCCCCCCCCCGCAAAATCCTCCCGAATTTCACCAAAATCCCCCCCCCAAAAAAATCCCCCTGGGTGGGGGTTGGGCAGCGCATCCTCCTCATCCTCCCCCCCCCCCCTCCCCCCCCTCCCTTTTCCCGGCTCTCGCGGGTGGGGGGAGGGGCAGCGCTGCCGCAGGAGGGGGAGGGGCCAAAGGAGCCGCCCCTCCCCCCCCTTCCCCCCCCCTCAATTTAAGGCCGCCCCTCCCCCACCCCCTCCCCCCCCCCCCCCCGGTATTTTCCAGACGCCGGAGCCGGAGCGAGGCCGGGGGAGAGAACGCGAGGAGCGCGAGGGGGTCGGTGCCGCCCCTCCCCCCACCCCCGCGACCACCCCCCACCCACCCACCCCATCATCATCCCCATCCCCCACCCCGCGACCCCTCCCCATCCTCCCCCCCCACCCCCCCTTTTAATGATTACCGGAGGATGAGGCCCCATCAGCGCCCCTCCCCCCACACACCTGAGACCCCCATCCGGGCCCCTCCCCCACCTCAGAGACCCCCACATGGCCCCTCCCCCCCGAAAGCCCCCCATTGCCCCTCCCCCCACACCTGAGATCCCCCCCATCCGGGCCCCTCCCCCATCCTTGAGACCCCTCCCCCACCCTTAAGACCCCTCCCCCACCTCAGAGACCCCCCCCCCTTATCATCATCCCTCCCCCACCCTTGAGACCCCCCCCCCCCCGCATCTCCCCCTCCCCCACACCTGAGACCCCCCCCCCCCCCAATTCCGGCCCCTCCCACATCGCCCCTTTCCCCCCGAGACCCCTCCCCAAATCGCCCCTCCCCCACACCTGTGACCCCCCCCCCACCCCCACCCCTTCCATCGCCCCTCCCCCTTTTTCCCCCCTCCCCTCCCCCCCCTCGGGTACCATTTTGGGGCGGGGCTGGGTGGGGGAGGGGTCCCTATGGATCTATGGGGAATTTGGGGAGGGGGCCCTATGGGGCTGGGGGGGGTCCCTATAGGGCCGAGCATCCCCCTATGGATCTATAGGGGATTTTGGGGAGGGGTCTCCATAGGGCCGGGGAGTCCCTATGGATCGATGGGGGGTTTGGGGAGGGGTCTCTATAGGGGATTTGGGGGAGGGTCTCTATGGGGCTGGGGGGTTTCTGTAGGGCCAGACCTATGGGGGATTTGGGGAGGGGTCCCTGTGGATCTACAGGAGATTTGGGGAGGGGTCCCTATAGGGCCGAAGGATCCCTATAGGGGATTTGGGGAGGGGTCCCTATTTATCTATTTGGGATTTTGGGGAGGGGTCGCTATAGGGGATTTGGGGGAGGGTCTCTATAGGGCCGGGGGGTCCCCATAGGGCCGGATCTATGGGGCTGGGAGGGTCCCTATGGATCTCTGGGGAATTTGGGGAGGGGTCTCTATGGGGCCGGGGATCCCTATGGATCTATACGGGATTGGGGAGGGGTCCCTTTGGATCTATAGGGGATTTGGGGAGGGGTCTCTATTTGGGGAGGGGACCCTATAGGGGATTTTGGGGAGGGGTCCCTATGGATCTATAGGGGATTTTGGGGAGGGGTCTCTATTTGGGGAGGGGTCCCTATGGATCTATGGGGGATTTTGGGGAGGGGTCTCTATTTGGGGAGGGGATCCTATAGGAGATTTTGGGGAGGGGTCCCTATGGATCTATGGGGGATTTCGGGAGGGGTCCCTATGGATCTATAGGGGATTTGGGGAGGGGTCCCTATTTGGGGAGGGGTCCCTATATGGGTCCTATTTGGGATTTTGGGGAGGGGTCCCTATGGATCTATACGGGATTTGGGGAGGGGTCTCTATTTGGGGAGGGGTCCCTGTATGGGTCCTATTTGGGATTTTGGGGAGGGGTCTCTACAGGGCCCCGCCCCCCTCCCGTGTTTTCCCCCCCCCCCCGCCCCTCCCCCATTTCCGTTCGGGATTTTTGTTTCTATTTTGGGATCCAGCACCTGCCCAAAGGGGGGGGAGGGGCGGGGGGAGTGGGGGGAGGGGTCCCTGTAGGGGGGGAGGGGCGCTGGGATCAACTGGGAACAACTGGGATAAATTGGGGAGGGGTCTCTATGGGGGAGAGGGGCACTGGGATGAACTGGGAGAAACTGGGATAAATTGGGGAGGGGTCCCAAACCCCCCCAAAATGGAACGGGGTGGGGGGGGGGGGGGGTTTCATGATGAGTTTTGGGAGGGGGGGACACCCCCAAACCCCCCATGACCCCCCCCCCCCCCAAATTCCACCCAAATGGAGCCCCCTCCCCAAATCCAACCCAAAATGGAGCCCCCTCCCCAAATCCAACCCAAAATGGGGACCCCTCCCCAAATCCAACCCAAATGGGGACCCCTCCCCAAGTCTCCCCAGTTTGGGACCCCTCCACAATTGGAGACCCCCCCCCCCCCAAATCCCTCCCCAATTTGGGACCCCTCCCCACCTCCCACCCAAATGGAGACCCCTCCCCAACTGGAGACCCCCACAAATGCCCCCCAATTTGGGACCTCTACCCAACTGGGGACCCCTCCCCATTCCCCACTCTAATTTGGGACCCCTCCACAAATCCCCCCTAAAAATGAGCCCCCTCTCCAATTTGGGACCCCTCCCCAAATCCCACCCCAAATGGGGACCTCTCCCCAAATTGAGACCCCTCCCCAACTCCCACCCCCTCCCCACCCTCAATGACACCAAACCCCCCCTCTAACCCCCCCCAAATCCCACCCAACTTGGGACCCCCCCCTCAAATTCCACCCAAAATAAACCCCCTCCCCAACTCCCACCCAAATGGAGACCCCACCCCATTTCCCACCGAGTTTGGGACCCCTCCCCAAATGGAGACCCCTCCCCAACTCCCACCCACTCCTCACCATGAGAGGACACCCAAACCCCCCTGCTGACCCCCAAATCCCTTCCAAGATGAGCCCCCTCCCCAAATTCCACCCAAAATGAGGCCCCTTCTCAACTCCCACCCACTTGGACATCCCCTGCACCATTGGGGACCCCCCAAACCCCCCTGAAATGGAGACCCCTCCCCAACTCCCACCCCAATTCGGGACCCCTCCCCAACTGCGGACCCCCTCCCCAACTCCCACCCCAATTTGGGACCCCTCCCCAATTCCCAACCCTAATTTGTGACCCCTCCCTAAATGGGGACCCCACCCCAATTCCCATCCCAAATGGAGCCCCCCTCTCTAAATCCCACCCCAATTTGGGACCCCTCCCCAATTGTGGACCCCCTCCCCAACTCCCACCCAATTTGGGACCCCTCCCCAATTGTGGACCCCCTCCCCAACTCCCACCCAATTTGGGACCCCTCCCCAATTGTGGACCCCCTCCCCAACTCCCACCCAATTTGGGACCCCTCCCCATCTCCCGCCCCCTCCCCACCCCTCAACGATCCCCCAAGCCCCCCCATTAACCCCCCAATTTCTCTCTCTCTCCGCAGCCTCCGCCGCCATGGGGGGTCACCCATCCCCACCGCTCCCCTCCCCCCTCCTCCTCCTCCTCCTCTTCCTCCTCGTCCTCGCCCCCTCCCCAATTTCCCCCACCGCCGCCCCCCCCGAGGACCTGCTGGTCTCCACCTCCTCCGGCTCCGTCCGCGGCTTCCACGTCGCCGCCGGCCCCTCCTCGCTCGCCGCCGCCTTTCTGGGGATCCCCTACGCCGAGCCCCCCGTGGGCCCCCTGCGCTTCGCCCCCCCGCGCCCCGCCCGGCCCTGGGGAGGGGTCCTGGACGCCCTCTCCCACCCGCACGCCTGCTTCCAGCCCGTGGACACCATGTTCCCCGGCTTCGGCGGCTCCGAGATGTGGAACCCCAACCGCGAGATGAGCGAGGACTGCCTGTACCTCAACATCTGGGCGCCGGCGCCGCGCCCCAAAACGCCGGCGCCGGTCCTGGTGTGGATCTACGGCGGCGGCTTCTACAGCGGCGCCGCCTCGCTGGACGTGTACGACGGGCGGTTCCTGGCCGCGGCCGAGGGCGTGCTGGTGGTCTCCATGAATTACCGGGTGGGGGCGCTGGGGTTTTTGGCCTTGCCGGGCCACCCCGAAGCGCCGGGCAACGTCGGGCTGCTGGACCAGCGCCTGGCGCTGCGCTGGGTGCAGGCCAACATCGCGGCGTTCGGCGGCGACCCCGGCGCGGTGACGCTGTTCGGCGAGAGCGCCGGCGCGGCCTCGGTGGGGCTGCACCTGCTCTCGGGGGGCAGCCGGGGCCTGTTCCGCCGCGCCGTGCTGCAGAGCGGCTCCCCGAACGGCCCCTGGGCCACGGTGGGCGCCGCCGAGGGCCGGCGCCGGGCGGCGCGGCTGGGCCGGCTGGTGGGGTGCGGCGGCGCGGGCGCGGGCGGCGCGGTGACCGACGAGACGGAGCTGCTGTCGTGCCTGCGCGCCGCGCCGCCGCCGCGGCTGGTGGAGCACGAGGCGGCCGTGCTGCCCCAGCAGGGCGTCTTCCGCTTCGCCTTCGTGCCCGTGGTGGACGGCGAGTTCCTGGCCGACGCCCCCGAGGCGCTGCTGGCCGCGCCGGGCCGCGCCGAGGCCGAGGTGCTGCTGGGCGCCGTGCAGGACGAGGGCACCTATTTCCTGGTGTACGGCGTGCCGGGCTTCGGCAAGGACAACGAGAGCCTGATCAGCCGCGAGGAGTTCCTGGGCGGCGTGCGGCTCGGCGTGCCCCAGGCCAACGAGCTGGCGGCCGAGGCCGTGGTGCTGCAGTACACCGACTGGCTGGACCAGGACAACCCCGTCAAGAACCGCGAGGCGCTGGACGACATCGTGGGCGACCACAACGTGGTGTGCCCGCTGATGCACTTCGCGCAGCGCTGGGCCGAGCGCGGCGGGACGGTCTTCGCGTACCTGTTCGATCACCGCGCGTCCAACCTGCTGTGGCCGCCGTGGATGGGCGTGCCGCACGGCTACGAGATCGAGTTCGTGTTCGGGCAGCCGCTCAACCCCGGGCTCAACTACACGGCCGAGGAGGAGGCGCTGAGCCGGCGCATCATGAGATACTGGGGGAACTTCGCACGCACCGGGTACGGCGCGGGATGGGGTTGGGGCTTGTTGAGTTGGGTTGAGTTGAGTTGCCTTGAGTTGAGTTGTGATGAGTTGGGTTGGGTTGGGTTGGATTGAGATGCGATGAGTTTGGTTGGATGACCTCAGTTGGGATGAGTTGAGTTTGGATGAGTTGGGTTGGATGACCTCAGTTGAGTTGGGTTGACTTGGGTTGGCTTGAGTTGGGTTGGATGCTCTCGGCTGGGTTGAGTTGCAATGAGTTGAGTTGGACGGCCTCAGATGGGTTGGGTTGAGTTTGGATGAGTTAAGTTGGGATGAGTTGAGTTGGGTTGGATGCCCTTGGTTGGGTTGGGTTGAGTTTGGATGAGTTGAGTTGACCTGGGTTAAGTTGAGTTGGGTTGGGTTACATGACCTCAGTTGGGTTTGGTTGAGTTGGGATGAGTTGGGTTGAGTTGAATTGTGATAAGTTGAGTTGGATGCCCTCACTTGAGTTGAGTTGAGTTGGATGCCCTCAGTTGGGTTTGATTGAGTTTGGATGAGTTGGACGCCCTTGGCTGGGTTGGGTTGAGTTTGGATGACTTGGGTTGAGTTGAATTCTGATGAGTTGAGTTGGACACCCTCGTTTGGGATGAGTTGAGTTGGATGACCTCAGATGGGTTGAGTTGAGTTGGGTTGAGTTGGGTTGGGTTAAGTTGCATACCCTTGGTTGAGTTTGGTTGGGTTGAGTTGGGTTGGATGCCCTCAGTTGGGTTTGGTTGAGTTTGGATGAGTTGGGTTGAGTAGAATTCTGATGAATTGAGTTGGATGACCTCAGTTAGGTTGGGTTGAGTTGGGTTGAGTTGGACACTCTTGGCTGGGTTGGGTTGAGTTTGGATGAGTTTGGATGAGTTGGATGGGTTGGGTTGGGTTGAGTTGAGTTGGGTTAAGTTGGACGCCCTTGGCTGGGTTGGGTTGAGTTTGGATGAGTTGGGTTGAGTTTGGATGAGTTGAGTTGGATGACCTTGGATGGGTTGAGGTTGAGTTGGGTTGAGTTGGATGACCTTAGTTGGGTTGAGTTGGGTTGAGTTGGGTTGAGTTGGACACCCTTGCCTGACCCATCCCCATCGCAGTGACCCCAACGAGCCGTCGGAGCGCGAGCGGCGCTGGCCGTCCTACACGGCGTCGGGGCAGAGCTACGCCCGGCTCAACGCGCGGCCGCTCGCCGTGGCCCAGGGCCTGCGCGCCCAGGCCTGCGCGTTCTGGACGCGCTTCCTGCCCAAACTGCTCAACGTCACCGGTGAGGGACGGCGGGGAGATTGGGGACATTGGGGGGATTGGGGGGATTTGGGGACATTGAGGGGATTGGGGACATTGAGGGGATTTGGGGACATTGGGGATATTGAGGGGATCTGGGGACATTGGAGGATTGGGGGCATTGGGGACATTGGGGACATTACAGTCATTGGGGACATTGAGGGGATTGGGGGGATTTGGGGACATTGAGAGGATTTGGGGACATTGGGGACATTGGGGACATTGGGGGGATTTGGGGACATTGGGGACATTGGGGACATTGGGGGGATTGGGGGGATTTGGGGACATTGGGGACATTGGGGACATTGGGGGATTTGGGGTCATGGGGATGTTGGGGGGATTGGGCACGTTGGGGTGATGGGGACACACCAGGGACATTGGGGACATTTGGGGACATGGGGGGGGGGGTTGGGGACATTTGGGACATTGGGGGATTGTGGAATGTTGGGGGATTGGTGACATTCAGGGACATTGGGGATGTTGGGGACATTGAGGGGGTTTGGGACAGTGTGGAGATTGGGGACACTGGGGGGACTGGGGGGACATTGGGGACATTTGGGACATTGGGGGGACATTGAGGGGATTCGGGGACATCGGGGGGATTTGGGATTTTGGAGATGCTGGGGACATTTGGGGACACTGGGGACACTGCGGGGACATTGGTGGGATTGGGGATCATGAGGACACAGGGGGGACATTGAGGACTCTGGGAGGATTGGGGACATTGGGGACACTGGGGACATTGGGGACACTGGGGGGACATTCGGGGACATTCGGGGACATTGGGGGGGACTTGGGGACATTGGGGACATTTGTGGACACTGGGGACATTGAAGACTTTGGGGAGATTGGGGACATCGGGGATGTGGGAGGGACATTGGGGACATTTGGGGACACATTTGGGGTTTTTTTGGGGTGCCCTTGTCAGATTTGGGGGCTCTGCAGGGCCCATGGAGGAGGCGGAGCGGCAGCAGCACCGGGGATTTTGGGTGCTTTTATTGGGGTTTTTTGGGGTGGTTTTGGGGTTTTTTTTTCTGGAGATTTTTTTGGGGATGTTTTGGGGGACGTTTTTGGGGTGCCCATGTGAGATTTTGGGGTTCCGCAGGCCCCATGGAGGAGGCGGAGCGGCAGTGGCGCCTGGAGTTTCACCGCTGGAGCTCGTACATGATGCGCTGGAAGAGCCAATTCGAGCTCTACAGCCGCCAGGAGCGCTGCCAGCCCCTGTAGGGCGCCCCGAAACCGCCCGGGGCACCCCAAAATCCAGCCAGGAACCCTAAAATCCATCCGGGAACCCCAAATCTCCATCCAGAGAACCCAAAACTCCTCCAGGAACCAAAAAAATCCCATCCAGGAATCCTAAAATCCACCTAGGATACCCCAAATATCCACCTAGGATACCCCAAAACCTCACCCAGAACACCCCAAAATCCATCTGGGACACCCCAAAAATCCATCCAGGAACCCAAAAAACCTCACCCAGGAACCCTAAAACCGCCCGGGGCACCCCAAAATCCAGCCAGGAATCCTAAAATCCATCCAGGAATCGCAAATATCCACCTGGGACACCCCAAAATCCATCCAGGAACCCAAAGAATCCACCCAGAAATCCTAAAAATCCACCCAGGAACCCCAAAACACAACCGGGGTACCCCAAAATCCATCCAAGAATCCTAAAATCCACCTGGGGCACCCCAAAAATCCATCCAGAGAACCCAAAAATCCCACCCAGGAATCCCAAATATCCACCTAGGATTCCCCAAAATCCATCCAGGAACCAAAAACACCCACCCAGAAATCCCAAAAATCCACCCAGAGACCCCAAAACCTCACCCAGGAACCCCAAAACCGCCCGGGGCACCCCAAAATCCATCCAGGAATCCTAAAATCCACCCAGAGCATCCCAAAATTCACCTGAGACCCCAAAAATCCACCCAGGAACCCCAAAAAATCCACCCAGGAACCCAAAAAAATCTCTCCAGGGACACCCCAAAACCCACTCAACACCCCCAAAATGCCCCTGAAACCCCAAAACCGCTCCCAGACCCCCCCAAAATCATCATCAGGCACCCCAAAAGAGCCCCGGACACCCCAAAAATCGATCCCAAAATCCCAGAATTCCCCCCCAAAAACCCTCCAGGACCCCAAAATTTGGGGGCTCCCCCAGTCTCGTCTTCGGTGTGACCCCAATAAAGGCTCAACCCCAAACCTGACTCATGGGGGGGGACCCCAAAAATGGGAGGAGAACCCCAAAAATTCAGAGGAAAACCCAAATTTTGGGGATGGGGGGGGGGGGAACCCCAAAATCGAGGCAGGACCAAAAACACGACACGGAGACAAATGGGGGGGACACCCCAAAATTTTATTGGGGGAAACAAAGGGGAGGGGTCCCCAAATTTGGGGATGACCCCAAAACTGAGGGGGATTTGGGGACCCCCAAAATTTGGGGGTTCAGGGAGAAATTTGGGGGTTTTGGGGGGGTCCTGGGGGTTTTGGGGGGTCCTTTGGGGGGGTCCGACTTCAGGCTGCTGGAAAAAGGGGAAGGGGTGAGGGGACCCCCCAAATTTTGGGGGAGTTCCCCCCAAATTTTGGGGGTTTTTTTTTGGGGGGTCGGGGTCGTACCCTGGTCAAAGTTCAGCTTCTTGGGGGGGGGGTCCCCAAATCCTTCGACGTCCACGAGGTCCCCGGGGGGGTCGGAGTCACTCGGGGGGGGCTCTGGGGGAGGGGGGGGGGACCCCAAAATTAACGGGAAGGGGTCAAAGAAATCCCAAAACTCAAGGGGGGGGGACACCCCAAAATTAAAGGGGGAGCCCTAAGTTAATGGGGGAGCCCAAAATTAAAGGGGGGGGCCCCAAAATTAAAGAGGGGGGGGTCCCTAAAATTAAATAATGGGGGAAAAGAGACCCCAAAATTAATGGGGGGGGAGGTGGGGCAAAAAACCCCACAAAATTAAAGGGGGAATTAAATAATGGGGGAAAATGAAATAATATTAAATTAAATATAAAATTCAATAATGAGGGAAAAGAGACCCCAAAATTAATTGGGGGGCGCCCCAAAAATTAAAGGGGATCGACCAGGGGAACCCCAAAATTAAAGGCGAGGGGACAAAAAAACCCCAAAATTAAAGGGGGGAGGGGGGGGGCAGAATTAATTGGGGGGGATCCCCAGAATTAAAGAATGAGGGAAAAGCAGCCCCAAAATTAAAGAGGGGGAACCCCAAAAATGAACCCCAAAAATGAACCAAAATTAACCCAAAAACCCCCAAAATCCCTCACCTGCCACCTTCAGCTTCTTCCCGGGGGGCCCGGGGGGGTCGTGGGGGGCCCCCCCAGAGCCGGGGGGGTTTTTTCGGGGTCCCTTTTTGGGGGAGTCAGCGCCGGGCGGGGGCAGGGGGACCCCGCTGTCCTCGTAGGCTTTGCGCTTGGCCGCCGCCTTCAGCTGCGCCCTGAGGGGGATTTTGGGGGAATTTTGGGGGTTTTTTGGGGTTTTTTTTGGGGGGGGACACCCCAAAATCCCCGCCCCGGACCCCCCCTTACACCGTGCGGTCCTTGATGAGGGCGCTGAGGCGGTTCAGGTCCTCCCCGAATCGGGACACGGCCCCGCGGAGCAGCGCCAGCTCCGGCTCCGTCCAGCGGGACCTGGGGGGTTTTTGGGGGGATTTTTGGGCTTTTTGGGGGGTCTTGGGACGACCTGAGGAAGTTTTGGGGTGATCTGAGGGGGTTTTGGGGTGATTTGAGGGGGTTTTGGGGGGCTCGAAATGAGGACACAGCCCCGCGGAGAAGCGAGAACTCCAGCTCCGTCCAGTGAGACCTGGGGAGTTTTGGGGGGACCCTGAGAATTTTGGGGGTCCAGATGGAATTTAGGAGATCCTGAAGAAAACTGTGGGGGACTTTCGGGGAGATTTAGGGAAGTTTTGGGGTGATTTGAGGGGGTTTTGGGGTGATTCGATGGGGATTCGGGGGGTTTTGGGGGGTTCAGGTCCCCCCCGAATCACGACACGGCCCCGTGGAGCAGCGACAGCTCCGGCTCCGTCCAGCGGTACCTGGGGGGGTTTTTGGGGGGACCCTGCGGGTTTTGGGGGGATTTGAGGGAATCTGGGGACTCTTGGAGAGCTTTAGGGGTGATTTGAGGGGGTTTGGGGGTGATTTGAGGGGGTTTTTTGGGGTTCAGGTCCTCCCCAATTCGGGACACAGCCCTGCGGAGCAGTGCCAGCTCCGGCTCCGTCCAGTGGGACCTGGGGGTTTTGGGGGGCTCCTGAGAATTTTAGGGGAGACCCCAGAAGTTTTGGGGGAATTTGAGGGAATCTGGGGTGTCCTAAGAAGGTCTTGGTGCGATTTGAGGCGGTTTTGGGGGGATTTGAGGGGATTTTGGGGGGTCTGAATTCGTGACACAGCCCCGTGGAGCATCGAGAACTCCAGCTCCGTCCAGTGGGACGTGGGGAGATTTGGAGGGGTCCTGAAAATTTTGGGGGGATTTGAGAGAATTTTGGGGGTCCTGGTGGAAATTCTTGGAAGTTTTGGGGAGATTTAAAGGGGTTTTTGGGGGTTTCTGGGGGGATTTGGGGGGGTTCAGGTCCTCCCCAAATCGGGACACAGCCCCACGGAGCAGTGAGAACTCCGGCTCCGTCCAGTGGGGCCTGGGGGATTTTGGGGGGGGATCCTGGACATTTTGGGGGTGTTCCCCAGGGATTTTGAGGGTCCAAAGGGAATGTGGGGGTCCTGAAGAAGATTTAGGGGAGTTTTGGGGGGATTTGAAGGGGTTTTGGGGGGATTTTGGGGGGTTTGAAATTGTGACACAGCCCCGTGGAGCAGTGTCAGCTCCAGCTCCATCCAGTGGGACCTGGGGGATTTTGGGGGGATCCTGAAAATTTTGGGGGGGGATCCCGGGGATTTTGGGGGGCTGAATGGAATCTGGGGGGTCCTGGTGGAAATTTTGGGCAATTTTGGGGGGATTTGAAGGGGTTTTGGGGGATTTTGGGGGGTTTGGAATTGCGACGTGGCCCCACAGAGCAGCGACAACCCCCTCAAACCTCCCCTCAGGACCCCAAATTTCCCCAAAATGACCCCAAAACCCTCCCAGGAACCCCCAAAATCCCCTCAACCCCTCCCCAGATTTTCCCTAATCCCCCGAAATTCCTCCAAGGGACCCCCAAACCCTCCCAGGACCCCCAAAACCTCCTCAAATCTCCCATGAGCACCCCAAATTTCATCATAGGGACCCCAAATCCCTCAAACCCTCCCCAAATCTCCCCAAATTTTCTCCAAATCTCCCCAGGACTCCCTCAAATCTCCATAGAATGGCCCCAAATCCACCCCAAATTTTCCCCAAATCCCCCAGACCCCCCAAGACCCCCCAAAATCTCCCAGGACCCCCCAAAACTTCCTCAAAATCTCCCCACAAGGACCTCAAACCACACCCAAATACCCCCCCAAAATCTCCCTCAAATCTTCCCCAAATTTTCCCAAATTTCCCCAGGACCCTCCAAAACCTCCTCAAATCTCCCCTGGAGACCCCCAGATCCCCCTCAGGACCCTCCAGGCGTCCCCAAATCCCCCAAAATCTCCCCCCCCCAAGGACTCCAAATCCCCCCAAAACTGCCCCAAACCCCCCCAAAATTTGCCGGATTTTTCCCAAATTTTCCCCAAACCCGCCAGGACCCCCCAAATTTCCCCAAAATCCCCCCTCACCCCGCGGGGGAGCTGTCGGTCCCCGGGTGCAGCTGCATCGTCAGCTCCCCCAGGCGAGTGAAGGCGGCGCCGGCGGCCGAGAAAATCTCCCCGACCTGGAACGGCAAACTGGGATAAACTGGGAGAGACTGGGATGGACTGGGATAAACTGGGAGGGACTGGGATGGACTGGGAGGGGATTGGGGGGGACTGGGATCAAACTGGGAGAGACTGGGATGGACTGGGATAAACTGGAAGAGACTGGGACGGACTGGGATGGACTGGGATCAAACTGGGAGGGACTGGGATAAACTGGGAGGGGATTGGGATCAAACTGGGATGGACTAGGGGGAACTGGGATAAACTGGGAGGGACTGGGATCAAACTGGGATAAATTGGGAGGGACTGGGATGAACTGGGATCAAACTGGGAGAGGATTGGGGGGCACTGGAGAGACTGGGGGGACTGGGATCAAACTGGGATGGACTGGGAGGGAACTGAGGCGCACTGGGTTATACTGGGAGGGCCTGGGAGGGGACTGGGGGGGGACTGGAAGGGACTGGGAGCCCAAACTGGGAGCTGGACTGGGACCAGTAAAACCCCACTGAACCCTAAACTGGGACCACTAACACCAAACTGGGACTAGTGACCCCACAATGAAACCCAAACTGGGACCAGTACCGGGATCAAGACATGAACTGGAACCAGCAGAACTGGGATCCAAACTGGGACCAATAAAATCCCATTTAACCCCAAACTGGGACCAGTACCAGCATCAAAACCCAAACTGGGACCAGTAAAATCCCATTTAACCCCAAACTGGGACCAGTACCGAGATCAAAACCCGAACTGGGACCAGTAACCCCCGAACCTCCCGGAACCTTTAATAGCAGCCACTCCCCCACCCCGACCCCTCCAAGGAACGGACCGGAAGTGGCACCGAACCGGAAGCACCTCCCCCATTCCCAACCCGCCCCACCCCTCATCACATTCCTTAAAAAAAACCCAAAAATTCCCAAATCCGCCCAAAATTGCCCAAATTCCCTCACTTTAGTGGATGCTGACGTCATGGCCGCCGTCCCCGGCCCCTCCGGCCGCCGCCGCCGCCGCTCCGGCTCCTCGATGATGGCGGCGGGGGGAGGGGGACGCTCTGCCCCGCGCGTCTCGCTGGTACCGCCCTCACGAAGCCACGCCCCTTTCCTCTCATTGGTTAACATAGTGTAAACCCCGCCCACTTCCGCCTCCCGCGGCCGCTCCGCTCCGCCGTCTCGTTGATCCTCAACCTCCAGCACCCCTAAAATCGCCATTTTTCACCCCAAAATCGCCGGTTTTAAACCCAAAATCCAATTTCCCCCCCAAAAAAACCCTGCGCGATCAATCCACAACAACTCTCTTTATTATCCGAGCCCATCCGCGCTTCTCTGCGGCGCTCAGGGCGGGAGAAAATTGGTCCTCCAAAGGCGGCGGAATGCGGGGGTTTTTTGGGGTGAAAAACGGGGATCTTTTTGGGGTGAAAAACGGGGATTTTGGGGCTCAGCGCACCATGTACTCCTTGCGCTTGTTGAGGCGGGTCTGGCACAGGGAGAAGCCGCCCAGCAGCGCGTAGAGCCCCGCGGCGATGAAGCAATTGTAGCTGACCTGCTCGTACAGGCGGTAAATGCGCTCGGGGCCGCTGGGAAAAGGGGAAATTTCGATTTTTTTTAGGGTGAAAAAAGGAGAATTTGGGGTTTTGGGGGGGTTTGAGGGGGTTTTGGAGGATTTTGGGATTTTTTAGGGGGTTAGGGTTTTAGGATGTCCCTTAAAAATCCATAAATTGACCTCAAAATCTCTCCTAAAATCCCAAAAATTCCACCAAAAATCCCCTCCAAAATCACACCCAGGACCCCCAAAATCCCCTCAGGACCCCCAAAATTCCCCAAAATCCCTCAGGACCCCCCAATTTCCCCTCAGGACCCCCAAAATCCCCTCAAAATTTGCCCAGGATTCCTCAAATCCTCTCCAAACCCTGCCAGGAACCCCCCAAATCCCCCTAAAATCCCCCCAAATTCCCCAGGACCCCCCAAACTCCCCTAAATTTCCCCCAGGACCCCCTAAAATCCCCCAGGACCCCCCAAAATCCTCCCTAGGACCCCCCAAATCCCCCCCAAACTTTCCCCAGGACCCCTTAAACTCCCCCAAATCCCCCCAGGACCCCCCAAATCTCCCCCTCCTCACCCCTTGAAGTCCTCCTCAGTGAAGGGCACGTCCTCGATCAGCACGGCCGAGTGCACGTTGAAAAAAATGCCCAATAACACCTGGGGGGGAAAATTGGGGGGATTTTGGGGGGTCCCGAGGGGATTTGGGGGATCCTGAGGGGATTTGAGAGGAGTTTGGGTGGTCCTGGGGGGAATTTGGGGGGAATCTGGGGGGTCCTGGGGGAATATAGGGGGGTTTTGGGGGGTCCTGGGGGTCCCTTGAGGGAATTTTGGGGGGTTCTGGGGGAATATGGGGGGGTTTTGGGGGTCCTGAGGGGACCTGGGGAGAGTTTGGGGGGTCCTGCAGGAATTTAGGGGAAATTTGGGGGGGTCCTGGGGGGTCTCTCAGGGAGAATTTCAGGGGAATTTGGGGGGTCCTGAGGGGATTTGGGGGGAGTTTGGGGGTCCTGGGGGTTCCTTAGGAGGATTTTGGGAGGTCCTGATGGGATTTGAGGGGAATTTGGGGGGGTCCTGGGGGGATTTGGGGGTCCTGGGGGTTCTCTCATGAGGATGAGGGCAGAATTTGGGGTCCCTGTAGGAGATTTGAGGAGGTTTGGGGGTCCCAGGTGGGTATTTAGGGGGTGGGGAATATTTTGGGGGGGCTTCAAACCTTCCAAAATGTGGATGAGGCCCAACCCCACCCCCCAAAAAAACCCCCAAGCCCCTCCCCCACCCCCCAACTTCCCCTCAGCTGCCCCTGAGTCACCCCCGGCCCTTCCCCCACCCCCCAAAAAACCACAAATTCCCCCCCAAATCTCCTTGGGACACCCCAAAACACCCCAAAAAAATCCCCCAGAGGGACCCCCAGGAAATTCCCAAATTGCCCCCAGACCCCTCCAAGACCTCCCCAAATTTCTTCTCAGTTCTACATGGATCCCCCAAATCCCTCAGAACCCCCAAAATCCCCCCAAAACCCCTCAAATCCCACCAAAACCCCACCAAATCCCTCAAATCTCCCCCAAAATCCCCTTTTAATCCTTCAGAACCTCTTCAAACCCCTCAGAATCCCCCCCAAAACCCTTCAAATCCCCCCCAAAATCCCTCCGGCGCCTCACGGCGCCCCCCATCCCCTCACGGCCACTGAGAACCCCCCGAATTCTCCCAAAACCCCTCAAAATCCCCACAAAACCCCTCTAAATCCCTCCAATCCCCCCCAAAGCCTCTCCTAGACCCCCAAAATCCCTCAGAATTGCCTCCAAATCCCTCAGAATTCTCCAAAATCCTCCGGCTCCTCACGGCGCCTCCCATCTCCTCAGGGCCCCTCAGAACCCCCCTCAAACCCCTCAGAATCCCCCAAAATCCCTTCAAGCCACCCCAAACTCCTCCTAATCCCTCAAATCCCCCCTAAAACCTCTCCTAGAGCCCCAAAATCCCTCAGGATTTCCCCCAAAGCCCCTCCGGGACCCCCCCAAAAGCCCCCCCCCGCCGCCCCCATCCCCTCACGGCTCCTCAGAGCCCTTCAGAACGCCCCCATCAAACCCTCAGAGTTCCCCCAAAATCCCTCCGAAGCCCCCTAAAATCCCCTTTTAACCCTTCAGTACCTCTTCAAACCCCGAAGAACCCCTCCAAAATACCCTTTTAACCCTTCAGAACCCCTTCAAACCCCTCCGGGACCCCCCAAAATCCCTCACGCCCCTCACGGCCCTCCCCATCCCCTCAGGCCCCCTCACCAACATCACGACGCCCCAGGCGCTGAGGACGAGCCCGCACGCGGCCATTTTGGGCCCGCAGCAGAGCAGCGACACCATGGCGATCCCGGCGAGTCCCTCCTGCTGCTTTTTTTGGGGTTTTTGAGGGGGTTTTGGGGTTTTTTAGGGTTTATTTTCTGATATTTCCGCGAGGGCGCAGCGCCCCCTCCCCTTTTCGCTGCTGCGGGGCCGAGCCGGCGCAGCAGACTGAGGCCACGCCCCTTGGCGGCGCCACGCCCCCTTTGCGTGACCACGCCCTTTGCACTTCGCCACGCCCGTCACAACAAGCCACGCCCCCTCGGGCGGTGCCATTCTCCCTCGCGGGGGGGTGTGATTGGTTGTCGGGCGGTTGGGGGGCGCGGCCGCGTTGTTTGGCCACGCCCACCGGGTCCGCGCGTGTCCTCGGCGTCCCCTGGGTGTCCCCTGGGTGTCCCCTAGGTGACCACGCCTTCTTCTGACGTCACAAGGGGTGTCCCCCGTGTCCCCGTCCCCCCCCCCCGCACAGTAAGAGTCAAATTTCCAAAATTGGGGCGCTGGCCCTTTAAATTCCCTGCCCCCCACCTCGAGGTCACATTGAGGTGACATTTCGGGGGGGGGGAGGGAGGGGCTAAAAATAGCACCGGGCACGCGCCCGCCCCTCCCCCACCCTCCCTTGGGACGCCCCCAAACAAAACGGGAGTGGGGGGAGGGGCGGTGACGTCATCCCCCCCCTCCCAAATTTCCATTTTAGGGCAAAACCGCGGGAATTGGGGGAGGGGAATTGGGAGTGGGGGGGGAAATTTGGGGGGGAAGTCCCTGGGTGGGGGAAGGGAATTGTGGGGGGGTCCTGGGGTGTGGGGGGGGTGGGAATTTCGGGGTCCCATGGCTGGGGGAGGGGCTTA
Organism: Melozone crissalis; assembly: GCF_028551555.1. Taxonomy (NCBI): domain Eukaryota; kingdom Metazoa; phylum Chordata; class Aves; order Passeriformes; family Passerellidae; genus Melozone; species Melozone crissalis. Next base: position 91,622 of record NW_026536207.1, read on the forward strand.
AATTGGGGGTCCCATGGATGGGGCCGGGGCGGGAATTTGGGGGTCCCATGTCTGGGGCGAGGGGCAGAAAAGTGGGGGAGGGGCAGAAAATTGGGGGTCCTTAAGGGTGGGGGAGGGGCGGGATATGGGAGAGGGGTCACCTCAGGTGGGGGGGGAGGGGCGGGGTCACCCCAGGCCTTTCCCCTCCCCCCCCCCATAAAAATCCCCCCTCCCCCACCCAACCCCACACAAGGCAAATGAAGGAAAAAGGAGGGGGCGTGGCTTGGCGATGGGCGTGTCCCAGAATGGGCGTGTCCCTCCCCAGGCCCCGCCCCCTCGCCCCCCGCAGCCGCCTCAGACCCCCCGGGACCCCCCAGGAGCCGCCGCCGCCTCCCGGAGCCGCGCTCGGCCCCTCCCCCACCCCCACCCCTCCCCCCACCCCCGCTCCGACCCCTCCCCCACCCCGCGCGAGACCCCTCCCCTAATTAATGACCCCCGCCTGACCTTAATTAACGCTAATTAGGAGCTTTGAGAGCTCTAATTAGCTCTTTATTAGCGCTAATTAACTTTCCCGTCACCCCCATGGGATCCTCCGACCCTTAATTAACCCTTAATTAATCCTTAATTAACTTCCTGACCCCCTCCGGACACTCCCCGGGCCTTAATTAATACTAATCAACGCTTGATCAGCGGTAATTAACGATTTATTAGCCTTATTTATCTGTAATTAACATCGTGGTCACTCCCACCGCCAATTAACCCCTAATTAATGCTTAATTAGCTCCTTATCCCCCCTCCGGACACTCCCCGGGCCTTAATTAACCACTAATTAACTCTTAATTAGCCTTAATTAACCTCCTGGTCACCCCAACGGGATCCTCCGACCCTTAATTAAGCCCTAATTAATCTTTCATTAACTCCTTGCCCTTTCTCCGTGATATCGCTGAGCCTTGATTAATCCTAATTCCCCACTAATTAACCTTAATTAACCTCCGGATTGCCCCGCAGTACACCCCGACCCTTAATTAACCTGCCGACCTTAATTAACCCTTAATTAACCCTTAATTAACCCCCTGCCCCTCTTACGTGTCCCTTAATTATCCACTAATTACCCCTTAATTAACCCCTAATTAACCCTCCCAGCAATTCCCTGGGGGTCCCTCATTAACTCCCCCTTAATTAATTTGTCAAATAACTAATTAATTAATTACAGCCCCCATGCCCAGAGGGTTCCAGCAGATCCAGGAGGAGGAGGAGGTACGGAGGGGTTAATTAGGGGTTAATTAAGGGTTAGTTAAG